>NC_077231.1:37125330-37397830 GCF_027887165.1 Monodelphis domestica
ATAAAGAGAGATGTTAAGGAAGAGAGAAAGAGAAGAAAAAGAGAGATAGCTGCTCCAGCCTCCTCTGAGCCAGGCAGGAGTGTAGAAGCCCCAGCCAAGGGAAATGTGAACTTTAGATTACTCCACCCTACTTAGTCTAACAAAAACAGGAATGTCTACACCCATACTTAAGGATTAAGTATTTAGGAGGATGGCCTATGACAGACATGTGCTAGTAAATGACAAATCAGAAACAACTAACAGACCCCTGGGCTGTCCTAAGTCAAGCTTAAGCTGCCATTGGTACATGTGAGATGCAGGAAAGTGATGTAAAAACCATCTATATATTTTGCGTCACTTCCTTTCTCCTGTCTCTTTGGCAGCAGAGAGGTGGCTGGTGGCAGCGTGCTGAGTCTTTCAGCATCTTGGCATGGTGGTAGTTATTGTCTGGGTTAGCCGTGAGTTTTCCTTGATACCATACTGGAGGAAGCCTAGTAACCTAGTTCAGGTAAGGCGTCTTCTCTGAGCTCTCTCGGAGTTAAGGCTGATTCTTTCCTCCTTTACCTTCTAAACACCATCCTCTTAGAAAAAGCCTCTAATCTTCAAAGATCTTATGGTGGAGGACTTTGGACTCCCCCTGACACAGACCAGGTGGGAGAAATCCTATACCTTTCCCTCTCTCTTATCCTTTATTCTTTCCCTCTATATTAATTAAACCACCATAAATTTCCAAGCTGACTTAGGTATTTTATGTGGGATATTCCCTGGTGACCAAAATTAATTTAGATTAGGTCACAACCCTAAAATTATTCTTACAGAAAAGAGTCTCAAGTTTATGGGCCTCTCCAGAGGCTAGTGTGTCCAGAAAGGCCAAGGGAAAAGGGAGTCAACCTTTACACTCACCACTTGTCAGTTCAAAGGAACAGGGTCAACAGGAAAAACAGGTCCAGTCAGTACTTTTCTGAATGTGGTGTTATTCTCCACTCCAGTAGAACTGCCAGTAGAACTCCAGCAGAAGTAGAAGTCCAAGTTGAACTTCTAAAAGAGATTCCAGAAGAACTTCATCCTTCAGGCCCTTGCCACTCTCTCTCTCTCTCTCTTTTTTTCTCATTTGAATTAGTTTATTTAGTCAATTTAGAACATTATTCCTTCGTTACAATAAGCACATTATTTCCCTCCCTCCCCTGCACCCACCCTTCCCACAGCCGACATGCAAGTTCATTGGATATTACTTGTGTCCTTGATTAGAACCTATTTCCATGTTGTTGATGCTTGCACCAGGATGTTCATTCAGAGTCTACATCCCTAACCATATCCCTTTGACCCATGTAATCAAGCAGTTGTTTTTCTTCTGTGTTTTTACTCCCACGATGTGTCACTCTCTTTTAAAGACTTTTTTCTTACATCACTTCACTTAATCTTTACATCGACCAATCACAGCCAACTATCTGCTCTAGGACCACCCAGAAGGCAGTCAGTCAATTCTTATTTGTCATCCACTCTTTCACACATGGGTCACGGACCTCCCATTCATTGTGTGAGATGGGTGTTTGCAACTTTGGTGATTAAATCCAAAATGGGTAGATCTCCATACTCAACTTTAAGTACTGTGCTCACCTTTTGGGGATTAAAATCTGAAAATAGACAGATCTCTACACTCAACTTTAAGTACCATGTTTACCCTTTGGGGATTAAATCCAAAAATAGATAGGGGATTACAATTTAATCTTCACAATCAAGGAAGAGCTAAGTACCTTCATTGTTACAATCAGGGGAGAGCCAAATCCAATCTTCACAGGTATTATATTATACATCTAAGGGTTAAAGGAAAAGTTAACCGAATTACAGGAAGAAACTAACAACAGAACTGCAATAGTTTGGGACCACAAAATGACCCATTTAGAACAAGGCAAATCTAACAAAAACAAAAACATGAAAGAAGTCAAAGGGGCAGCTGGGCAGCTCAGTGGATTGAGAGTCAGGCCTAGAGACAAGAGGTCCTAGGTTCTGTAAATGTTGAAATTTCTCAGACTTGTGAATATTAAAAATTTCCACATTGAGGAATCCTCCATTGGAACAAATTCCCTACTGGGAAACATTCCCCATTTTGATGTGAGAACTTGCCAGGATCAGAAATGGGAGGACCTCTACTCCACCCGTACTTAAGACTGCTTTAGGGGAGAAAACTCCTTGTTAAACAATGAAAGTACTTGGACCCATGCTTATAATAAGGCAAGGAGTTTTTTGAGCCATGCCTGTTTTTTAGAATTGATACAATGGGATGCTAGGTACCTAAAAGGGTCGGGCAAGTTTTCTCTTAATGAGATTAGTTGACTCAGCTGTGTTTTCACTGGTTCAGACTTACTGAGGAGATTATTCGATTTAGCAGGAATTCAGATGGGCAGTCCTTTGGAAACCGTCTACAGTGATTGGTAGATGTAAGGACTTAGGGGAGGTGACATAGGAGAAAAACCCCTATATAAGAAAAAGCAGAATCTCTTGAGAAATAAAGATCCTTTTGTAGGATCTCTGATGAGGATTGCTTGGGAAAAATCTCTTGAGAGAGGCTCTGGAGAAGGGAAGCTCTTGGAGGACAATCTCTAAGGAGGTCTTGCTGGAGCTCCTCTGAGGGGACTCTGTCCCTCTGGAGGCTCTGGAGAGAGGCCCTTTGGAACAGTCTCTGGCTGGAAGGCTCTTTAAGGAGGACTCTGGCTGGAACTCTCTCTGGTGAAGTCAGCTGAGATGGAGCTGACCTGGGGTCACTAGAATCCTTGCTTAGACAGACCTTGTGGTGAGTGTTAAAAGATTGACTGACTGATCTCTCTCTCTTAAGACTCAGGTCTAGGCCATGTTGACTTAAGGCCTTTCATACTTATTTCCTTTTTCTCTCTTTCTCTCTTTTCTTTAATTCCACATTTGTATTAATTAAAATCTCTATAAAACCTAGTTGACTTGGGTATTTGAATAATTGGGAATATTTCCCTGGCAACCACCTTATATTTGATTTAAAAACCAAGACACTGTAGTGAAACATATTTTCTGTGGTCAAATTTACTCACCTTCTCTTATATCTATCACAATTTATATCTTCCACCATTTTAACTCACTACAGTTTACAACATCACTCTTTTAACTGTTACAGATTAAGGCCTTCAACCATTTTAAATCTAACAGTTCAAATCTGGCATCTGAGACTTCCAAGTTGTGTGACTAGGCAAGTTACTTGACCCCTATTGCCTAGCCCTTATTGTTCTTCTGCCTTGGAACAGATATATAGTATTGATTCTAAGATGGAAGGTAATGGAGAAAAGGGAGGAAGGGAGGGAGGGAGGGAAGGAAGGAGGGAGGGAGGGAGGGAGGGAGGAAAAAAGGAAGGAAGGAAGGAAGAAAGGAAGGAAGGAAGGAAGGAAGGAAGGAAGGAAGGAAGGAAGGAAGGAAGGAAGGAAGGAAGGAAGGAAGGAAGGAAGGAAGGAAGGAAGGAAGGAAGGAAGGAAGGAAGGAAGGAAGGAAGGAAGGAAGGAAGGAAGGAAGGAAGGAAGGAAGTCAAAGACCTACAAAGAATTTTAGAAAGGCTGGATATGATAGCTCTCTGGTGACTATCAAATGGGAATAAGTAAAAATCATACATATTTCTCAGCTATGCATGTATTTATCCAAAAAGTCATCATGTGACAGGATATAGAAACCTCATAAACAAATATAGAAATACAGAAACATTAATCTATCAGAAGTTATTTATTAGCCATTTGTGCTAGGCCCTGTTAGGTGCTGGAAATATAGGTATAAAGAATGAAATAATTCCTACTCACAAAGAACTAACATTCAACATAAAAAGATAAAAAGAGCATTTAGTAGGCATTTACTATGTTCTAGGTAATGTACTAAATACTGAGGATAGAAACAAAAGCAAGTAAGGCAATCCTAGCCCTCAAGAGGCTTAGATTCTAATTAGGGAACATAACAGAGAAGGAGGTGGTAGAAGGGGGTAAGGATGTCCAGGAAGTGGCTTAAAGGGTCTAAACCTGGATAAAATAAAGCAAACATTTATCTGTCAGTGGCAAGCTACTCAGGAATGAAATCCAAGGTTCCAATGGGAGGAACCTAAGAACAGCAGATGTCTTGAGGTCATGATGAACAAAATAAACATATAGAAAGTCCTTTGGAAGGGATGGCAGTAGTGACTGAAAGAATCAGGAAAGAATTCATGTGGAAAATGATGCCTGATGGGGCAGATCGTCAACACAGTGGATTGAGAGGCAGGCCCAAGAGCCAGGAGGTCCTGGATTCAAATCTAGCCTCATATACTTCCTAGTTGTGTGACCCTGGGCAAGTCATTTAACCCCTATTGCCTAGCCCTTACCACTCTTCTACCTTGAAACCAATACACAGTAGTGGTTCTAAGAAAGAAGGTAAGATTTTGTTTTTTTTTTTTTTAATGGTGTCTGAGCTGCTGCATCTTAAAGGAAGAGAGGGATTCTAAGAGGCAGAGATAAGAAAGAAATGCCTTTTAGGTAGATGTATAGCAAGAGAAAAAATATAGAGACAAGAGATGGAATGTCTTGTGTCAGGAACAGAAAAAGTCAGTTTGGTTGGATTGAAAAGTGAAGTAGGAATAGTAATGTCTGATGAGACTGGAAAGATAGGTTGGAGTCAGGTTCGATGGGGTTTTAAAATCTAAACAAAAATAATTTTATTTTTTCCTTGAGACAAAAGGAAAATACTGGGGTTGATTGGTCACATTTTTAGATTCATGCCGAAGGAAAATTATTTTGACAGCAATATCTAGTTAGATAGGGAGGGGAAACTTAAGACAAGGAAATCATTTGGGAGACTGTTGCAACAATCTTGCCCAGAGGTGATGAGGACTTGAATTAAAGTAGTGTGACAATTGTGTGAATACAGAGAATGGGTTGGACTCAAGCAATTTGTAGAGACAGAAATTTCAGGATTTGGCGATTGATTGAATATATGGGAGGGAAAAAAGTGAGGAACTGAGGGTGATGCCAACATTACTGGATCTGGGAAGTTGGTAGAAGGGTGGGCCTTTGATAAGAATAAGGAATTGTGGAAGCAGGAAGGGTTTGGGGGAAAAGATAATGAGTTCAGTTTTGAATTGTTGGGTTAAGATGTTTCTAGGACACTTAGTTGGAAATGTCTAATAGGCATGAGGCAAAACTCAGTCTGGACTTCCCAGATTTTTGGAGGCTAGTTTTTCTAATCTTTCAAATCTGACAGGGTCACAGCCTCCAGATTAACCTCCTTCTATTAAAAAAGAGGAGGTGAGGCAAAGGATTAAGATTCATTTTCATCATGGAGAGAGAGAGAGCCCAAACCATTTACATATAAAGCACTATCTCAAATTTGACTCTATTAGCAAAAAAAAAAAAATCAAAACCAAGACTAGCAGGGCAGATGGTTCAGTGGACAGAGTTTCTGGGTTCAAATCTGGCCTCCCATACTTCCTAACTATGTGATCCTGGGCAAGTCACTTAACCCTTCTTGCCTAGCTCTTACCACCCCACCCTTCTGCCTTGGAATTTATATTGAGTATTGATTCTAAAATAGGAGTTAAGGGTTTAAATAAACATAAACAAGAGCACAGATCCATGGGAAGAGTGACCAAGAACAGTGGTGGGGTCTGGTAGTGAGTGTCTTGTGAAGATCACGCCAGCTCTAGTTACTTCACCAAAGAGGCTGCTATTTGTGGTACCCCATGGTAAGCAGACTGGAACCAGTATATGACAAACATAAGGAAAAGCATCTTCCTCTTACACTACTCACCTGTCTTTTGGCATCCCTAGACACAAAGTCTTTCCCAATGCTCCTATCTCCCTCACACGTACAGCTGCTATCCCAGACTCCCCAAAATAGCTTGTACAAACATATCTGCATATATGCTGACTCCCCAGATAAAATGGAGATGAGGAACTGTTTGCTTCTTGTCACTGCACCTCCAGCCCAGTACCTGCCATGGAGCGGACAGTTTATAAATGCTTATTGACTGACTGATAGAGTGAGGAATTCTGGCCAGGTTGGTGAAGGACAATGACCTTGCCTCCTTAGTTTATCTTTTGCTCTGACTCAAATTCATTTGTATGTAAAGTCAGAGAAGATCTTTGGAATTTCTGAATCAAATTAATTCCTCAGAACCTGGGAGTAAGTACTCTTCAGGGCTTCTTCTCCCTGGCTATGATAGCTATGACTAAAGATAGAAAAGCCAGCCCTTATGGGGAGAGGTTGTAGTCACTATATGAAGCCAACTAAAGTAGATGTGGTACAATGGCTTTCAGAAACCATAGGGCCAGCCACTAGAAAACCATCTCTATTGTCCTAGGATAAAATACAAGCTCCTCTGTTTAGTACTTAGAGATCTTCAAAATCTAGCACCAGCCCCCAGTTCACATTACTCTATCCTCTGTTCCCTAGATGCCAGGCAAACTTTTGTTACCATCTCTTGCCTTGGTACCTTTGAAAAGGCTGTCCCCTAAGTCTGACATGCCCCACATCCTCAGCTCTACCTCTTGGAATTCCTTATTTCCTTGGCGTCTCAGCTTGGGCACCATTTCTTAAATGAGGTCTTTTCTAATCACCTTTCAGTTGTTGGTTGTCATTGTTTAGTTATTTCTCAGTCATGTCCAACTCTTCACAACCCTTTTGGGGCTCTTCTTGGCAAAGTCACTAGAGTTGTTTGCTATTTCCTTCTCCAGACCATTTTACAGATAAGGAAACTGAGGTTAAGTGACTTGCCCAAGATCAGACAGGGAGTGTCTATGGAGTATTCAGGAGACACTCCTCCTCTTCTCGATGCCCCCCACAATTTACTGGCTTAGAATATTTCCCTTGAAGCTAGGCATGTGCTCTAATACTTTTTAGTTCTGGCCCCTAGCTAAAGGGCAGGCAAATGATACAGCAAATTCTGATTGGTTCCTTGATCCTCTAACTGGGGTGATGTTAAAGATTAAGCCAGAAGGAACTTCCCCTCTAAGTACACTATAACAGTTATAGGAAGATTCAATTCTCTTTCTCTCTTTTGAGAATTTCTCTTTGGGACTGTCAGTCCTCCTTGGGACTTCTAGCTAGGGAAGAAAAAGATTTCTCTGTCTCTTTTGCTTATTCATCCATCCCTCAGCCAGTGGCCATGATGGCCAAGTCTTCAAGTTCTTAGTTGGCTCTTTTTCTTTCTGGCTTTTCTAAGCTTATCTCATTGAATAACAATTCTGAGAGAGAACTATTTTCAACCTTGATGGCTACCTCCACGAACAGGACGTGTTTGTCATCTGCTACGTTCCAGGCACTGTGCTAAGCACTTTACAAATAACTTATTTGATCCTCAGAAAAACTGAGGGAAGGAGGGATGGGTAGATATTATTATCTCCATTTCACAGTTGAGGAAACTGACCCAGAAAGAAGTTGGGTGACTTGTGTTACTCAGCCAGTAAAATAGCTAAGACTAAACTTGAACTCAGGTATTTGTGACTCCATGCCCAGAACTCTTATCAACTATGACAACAGCTGTCTCTACCAAAAATTCCTGGGCTTATGAGTCAGTGCCTACTGGCACTGCCAGTGGGAAATTCTTCTCGCAATTGCAACACTTCTGGGGGATGACTATCAATGATATCACTCTAAACCTGAAAAGACAGAGAGCCATGCCTGGCTGGACCTAGTGAGTTCCTAGATCTGTTCTAAAAGTGAAACATTTGTCCCTCAAAAAGCCTTTTTGGAACCTTGGGAAATGTCTATCATTATACATCTCCCAACTTATAGAAGTCTATATGGTACCTTTACCCTGGTCCTGCTAAGCAATCTTAGAAAGTTATTTTCATAATGCCATTCACCTATTCAAGAAACTTTAAAACTATAGTTCTCTGCCTCTACTACATATTAAGTACAAGTACCTTTACTTCCCTTAAAGGTTCTCCATAACCAGCTTTTTTGATCTATCCAACTTTATTTTCTACGATTCACAAATGTGTACCCTAAATTCCAGGACCAATCTCCTCACTTTCCTCCAACTGTGTGCCATGTTTATTTCCTACCTCTGTTGTCTTGAATATGGTTTTTCTCCTCACCTGGGATTTTCTCCCTCCTCTACTATCTAAAGCCTATGTCTTCTAAGCCTCTTTTATAAGCTGTCTCTAGATCTTCCGATCTAGGTAGCTCTCCTTTCTCTGAATCCCTTTACAATTATATTCAGTACCACACAATTTGGCATTCTAATTCACATGGGTTATTTTTATATTGTAAAATTTAGATTTATAAACTTCTTGTGGTCAGAGACTATAACTTACACTACTTTTTTCTCTTAGCATAATATTTGCACAGAGTGGAGCCCTAATAAATGTTTTTGATAGATTGTAAACTTCTCAAAGGAACAGATCATGCTTTATTCTTCTTATATCAACCACAACAAGTGGATATTTCTTTTAGTTCTTAAAGGATCAACCATTCAATATTAAATCAACAAGCAAAGAATATGCCAAAAATAAACACATGGCAGTTTGGGGAAAACACTCTGAACTGGGGAATCAGGAAAAGCTTTATGTAGAAAGTGAATCTTGAAGAAAACAAAGAATTCTAATGCAAGGAATTCAGACATAAGGAAGGCACCAATCATGAGAGGCAGTCAATGCAAAGATATAGACAAGGGAGATGTACTGTTATGTATGAAGAACAATAAGAAGGCCAGTTGAACTGAACCTTAGTGTCTGGGTCTTCATTTCCTTTCCTTTCATTCTCTTAACTCTGCAGTCTGGCTTCTGATCTCATTATTCAAATGAAACTGCTCTCTTCAACATTACTGATGATATTTTAAGAATCAAATTCAATGGCCTTTTCTTGATCCTCCCTTGACCCTGTTGATCAAACAGTCAATCAGTCAACAGTTATTAAACATGTACTTTGTGCCCAGCACTGTGCTAAGCTATAGATTTTTAAATTAACATCCAATACTCCAAGTATTGTATTTATAAGATTTATTAATCATAAACTTGAAGGAAGGGAAGAAAAGCCTCAGTAAAGGAAAACCACTTTCCTAGCCATGCACATGGGAGACAGACAGACAGACAGAGAGAAAGAAAGAGAAAGAGGAGTTATAAAAACTTACATACAAACGTGAACACACAACTTGGTGGAAGGACAATGTGTCACTACATTAATTATCCATCCAGGGAGTAGACTATTTGAGTTGCCCACCTCGAGGCATTCTCCTTCAGGAACTAGTAACTGTATGTGAAAGCCCCTCAAAAGACTTCTTTTGACCACCAGAAACCTCCTGACCTGCAATGACCTAGGTTGCCTCTTTCTCTGACTCCTCCACTATTGGATCCTCCCTTCCCCCATCACTGTGGTATGTTGCTTAAAGCAGAGTCACTGGTAGGTTTAAAACTACACTAAATTCATAATTTAACTAGAAACTAATAGACAAAAGGGAAGGAAGAAGGTAAAAAAAAAGGAATAAAGGGAGGGAGGGAGGGAATGACAGAGGGAAGAATGGAGAAAAGGAGGAAGGGAGAAAAGATTGAGGGATAGGAGGCCTAGGTGATAAGCAAAAATTATATAAATTGTAAAATTATATTATATAAGGACCCAATGCATATAAGGATAATTGAAAATCAATTCTATGTTCATTATGGGAGCTGCATTTTCCTGGGTTCAGTTAGCTATTATAGAACTTTTTTAAAAAAGAAAAAGTACTTTTTGTGATTAAAATTCACAATTTTAAATCTTTTTTTATTTTTATTGATTCTTTTGTTTTTATATTATCTGTTTCTGAATATCTCTCTCTCCCTCCTTTAGCCAATAATCCATCTATTGTAACAAAGCAGAAAAAAAGCAGCTCAGCAAAAATACCCAACATATCACCCAAGTCTGACAGTATAAGCCATGTCGTACACCTACACTCCCCCCAATTCTGCAAAGATGGGAGGAGCATTCCCTCCTCTCTTCTTCAGGGCCAAATTTGGTCATTATAATTACACAGTGAAGAAATACTCTTTTGAGAAATACCAATATCCTGGAGAGGGCATCTGAATGCAGTTCAAACAGAGTATATTCTTCCTCTCATCTAAACTGCAGAATGTACTGAGGAAATGAGGCTCTTGAGAGGGTAGGAAAAGAAGATAAGCCTACATCAGGGGAAAAAAATCTGGATGGGGTGCTATAGTAGGGGCAGTAACGTAGAACTGGATACCTAGGGGCCTGAGCAGAACCAGGACTAGGGCATAAACAAGATCGACAAACCCCTAGAGAACAAGAAAGGGTGAGCAAATGGTATTTAATATTACTTTGAATAAATGTACACATTTTCAATGTCAGAAAAATCCCACTTTCCATTGAATGCAGGCATTTTGTTAGTCTCCAACAGACAGAAATACACAAGGGATGCCATTTTCAGACTTTACCTTTGGCAAACAAATGCCTTATCCCTTAATAAAAAGGGGTAGCCTTTAGATAGTACTTTAAAGCTTGCAAAATGCTTTACACGTGTTATCTTGTGTGTTCTTATTATTCCCATTTAAGAGATGAAAAAACAGTCTGAGAGAGGTTCAAGTCCAGTACTCTATCCATTACACCACTTCTCTGGACCTCTGGATCTGGGGAAAGGAGCACTTGGAAGAAGGAAAGAAGAAACAAGCATTTATTAAGTGCCTACTACGTGCCAGGTAATGTGCTACACACTTTACAAATATCTCGATTGATCTTCCCAAGGTAGGTGGAAGGTAGGGGCTATTGTTATCTTCATTTTACAGCTGAGGAAACTGAGACAAAGGCTAAAGTATATGCACAGGGTCACACAGGTAGAAAGTAGCAAAGACCAGATTTAAACTCAAATCTTCCTGGCTCTGGATCTATGGCTCTATCCTGGGTGCCACCCAGCTGCCTCTAGATGGGAATGCGCTGATTTCCCTGTTTGGGGATGTTCTAGCAATAGCCTTGCACCCAGAAATGGAGACAAAAATATTCTTCCTTCTCTCTTTCATCCCATCTCCCACACAAAGGCATTACTCAGAGTTTTCAGTTTCCTGGGCTTTTGACCTGGTGGGAACTCCCAGAAAGAGTAGGACTGAGTTTCAGTGGACCTTCCTTCTTCTCCTGCAAAGCTAGCAGTGAAGGAGGGTAAGAGGAGGTCTCGGAGATCTCTTGATGGAACATGCATGTAAGCAAAGAGGTCAGAGAAGATGCCAAAGAACCGGAGTGCAGAATAGACTGGAGCAAGCCAGCTGACAAGTTGGCGAGATGACTGAAGTCCAACCTACATTTAGTTTCTAGGGGAGCTCCCTTAACTTTCTAAAAACTGTACTTCCTGTTCCCCAGAATAAGAGGGGCCAGAAAAGAGATTCAATAGTTCTCCCCTTCCCACAATAAAATTCATACTGCAGTTTGCTATTCTTATTTTATGTCCCTGTGCTATTTGAAATTGCTATTAAAGTATATGGGCGCATATCGTCAAGTAAAGAATATTACTTTGCTGTAAGAAACAACACATATAGAGACAAATGACTACAACAATGTAAACAAGAACAATAATAATGAATGTAGCTAGAGACAGGAGGTCCTGAGTTCAAACCTAGCCTCTTCCACTTCCTAAGTGACCTTGGGCAAGTCACTTAACCCTAATTGCCCAATCTTTACTGATCTTCTGCCTTAGAAGTGATCGAATCTAAGACAGAAGATAAGGGTTAGAGAAAACGAAAAAAGCAAAATTACAAAGAAAAAACTTAACCTCTAAGAAAGGGCATATGAGAAGATACCTCCCTCCTTTGTAGAAATTGGGGTCCAACACTGCATATATTTTCAGATGTTTTAAATGTGTTGATTAGTTTTGCTGATTTTTTTCCCCCTTCTTCACTTCAAAAGTTAGATGTAGTTAGGGGTAGTTAGATGGCTCAGTGGATACAGAGCCAGACCTGGAGACAGGAGGTCCTAAGTTCAAATGTGACCTCAGATACTTCCTAGCTGTGTGACCCTGGGCAAGTCACTTAATCCCATTCTGCCATGGAACTGACAGATTCTAACAGAGAAGGTAAGGGTTTAAAAAAAGTGAGCAAAAGTTAGCTAGCTAAAAATTTAGTGCTCATTTCTTTTAAAACTATCTTTAACTTCTTGCCGGTCTCCTCCTCTTATAAGTAAAACTTACAGGATGGATTTGATGTGAAGTCTATGTATGGTTTATTTGGGAAGATCTATAAGAAATAATTGAGGAGAGAGAAATGGATTCTCCTATCCATATAATGATATTTTGTAAAGTATTTAGCACAGTGCTTGGCACATAGTAAGGACTTGACAAATACTTGTTCCTATCCCTCCCTCTCTCCCATTTCTAAATGGATTTGGAAGAAAATAGTAATAACCAGCATGCCAAAGGAGAAAAACAGAAACCATGCACCAAACTTTTGAATTGGAAGCTGTTGGGTTTTTTTTAAAGATATTATTTGTAGCCAGCAGAGGTCTCAGGAGGACTAGAGACAGGACGGAACTGCTATGGTTCCTCCAGGTCTTGGGTTGATCTTCCACTAAGCATCTGGGCAATGCAAAACCTTGTGATATCAGATCAGCTTAGAGAGGAGGCATATAGGGGCTCCTGGATGGTTACCAAGACTGTAATGCTACTTTGAGGGACTCTAATCACCCAAAATGTGGTAGCAGCACCAAAGATAGGGCTCCAGTTTTCCTTTTTATTCAGAAAAGTTCCCACTTCTGATGCATGTTAGGAACAAATAAATCAATAAGAATTTTTTTGGTTCATTTATATTTTCCAAATTCTTTCCCTCCCTCCATCTCCTCCTCACCCATTGAGAAGGCAAGAAATGTGATACATATTTTACTTGTATTTTATATATACTTGTGTTGTGTGTGTGAAATCGACACGAATTAATCAGTTCTATCAAACCATTTTTTTTGGTTCCCAAATACTCCAGTAGAGTGATTGACTAGGTGGTGGTAGACACAAAACTAGAATGCAGAAAATTCTTTTCCCTAGGACGCTGAGTTCTACAAAAACAACTACAGCACTTCATTTGGACTGAGATTCATATAACTGGAGGAGTGAGCAACACATATAAATGAAAGAATACTGAACAGGGAACCAGATGCGCTAGGTCAGATCCTAGCTCTTGCTACCACTTACTATTATAAAAATAGACTCGAATCCAGGACTTCAATCCCCAGAAGTCCATGCTCCACTTCCCCAGAATGCTTTGTAATCTCACTGAATTCTCACCTGGGACGAGAGCAAAATATTATTTAAAGGTTCTCTGCTATAGGTGGGGTCTCTTTTTTTCTCTTTTTACTTCCCCTTTGGAGCACATGCGGCTCTCCACCTAGCAGGCAAGATGTGAATTGTCGTGAATAGGCTCTCTGGGCCTAGACACGTGCTTTTCTTACTTGTGTTTTCTTTATATTTTAATCTTCAATAAACCTCATAAAAATATAATACTCCTTGCAGAGAGAAACTAATTTCTACCTGCCTCAGCTTCCCCAAAATTTTAATCTTTACACTATCTGTGTGCTTTTGACCAAGTTGCTCTACTGTTCTTGGTATTCTTATTCAGAATTACTATCTATAAAATGAGATAAACTTACAACATCTCAAGTCCCAAAATAATTAGAAATGGAGAGATCTCTGCAAGGTTCAAGGTTATAAGGCAAAATACAGCAAAGAAACACAAAAATAACCCAACAATACAAGACAGCTAACAAATTGCATAGGTAAGCTGGAAACTAAACCATTAGTATGAATTCCAAAACAAAGAACTCTTTAGAATATACAATATCTCTAAATGGATTTGACAGTGGCCCAGAGGAATGGCCTTGAGCATTTTCTTTGATGAAAGAACAATAGAGTCTTTTATTTTAAAGTGTTACATCTTTTCCTTTGAAATTCTATGTGTGAATGCTAGTTTAGATTGTAGGGGAGACTTTAGCAGGTTCCTAAAATTGGGAGGAAGGAGCCCCAGCTTATCTATAAAACTATATATGTGGGTGTGTATGCATGTATACATTCTCGAATAAGCAAGATCATTTCATTTATGTTCATAAAAAGGTGGCACCTTAAATAGCAAATATAGCCTCATATATACTAAATATATGGTGGCTACAAACCAGACACCATGAAATGTACTGCAACAGTCCTAGTCTAGCAGCTCTAGTTCTTCACCATAGGAAGACTGACTTTCTAGTCCAGCAAATCTCTTAAACCAAGAATTCTTAACCTAAGGTTCATGTGTGACTAATGCAGGCATTTGTTTTGTATGACTCTACATATTTGTAATGGTCTTTGGTTTTTTGCCTTCTTGACTGGTGGTAGCAGTGAGGGGAAGAGAGATTTGTAACCAAAAACAAAATAAAAGAGAATTAAAAAACAAGCAAGTTAGGGTCTATGTATTTGTTTTTCTAAATCATTTGAATTCAGGTGGTTTCCTTTGTAATCTTATGTATTTTGTTTTATGTACTTAAAAACATTATTCTGAGAAAGGGTTCATGGGTTTAACCTGTCATAAGGGTCCATTGGTCTTTAATTGTCTGACCCTTAAGAATGCTCCATAATCAAATGAGATTTTAGATTATCATATATTCCATTTATTTTTAATTCTACTAAATTTTAATTTAGCAAAGTTACTAAGTTTAATTTTAGTCTATGGTCTGATGGACAGAAATTTAGACTGTAGATCAGGGAGATCTATGTTCAAGTCCCACCTCTGACACATACTAGCTTGTGTGACTGTCTTAGTGCTTCCAAGGGACTAAACGGTCACAGAACTCACCCCCAAATTATTGATTAGCATTTTATTAATTACAAGCAGAAGTTTTAAGGCAGATTTTGGCTCAATAAATGAATTCACATCTTCTGATTCCAAGGCCAGCATTCCTTCTCTTGCTGTCCTATAGCTGGAAAAAAATTTCCCCTATAAAATTCTTAACAGATAGTCATCTCCCTCCTACAGTTATGATTTCCAGGGACCTGGTGTGATTTTGGTTTGGCTAAGAGGAAGACATAACTTCCAGGAATAGCAATGATAAACCCAGTATCCAATTCTTTCTAGTTGGGCCTCCATCTATAGTATGGTTTTCAGTTCTCAGAACCACAATTTTAGAAGGGCATCAATAAATTGTAGCATACAGGAACAGGCAACCAGAATAGATTTTGAGTCCTACCCTATGAGGATTGACTGAAGAAACTGGAGAAGAGAAGACGGCAGGGGGGGGGGGGGGGGGGAGCATGGTAGTTGCCCTCAAGTACTTGAAGGGCTGTCATGTGGAGGAAAAATTAGAATTATTCTGTTTATCCCCAAATGACAAAACCTAGAACACTGAAATGGAATTCACAGATTCAAGAAAAACTCCCTAACCATTGGACATGACCATAAGTGCACTGAGCTTCCTCAAGAGTTGGTAGATTTGAGATGATTAACAAAAGTGATAACTAGACATTTTCTCCAACCCTCATGACATGACTTTTCACACCTCTCCAAAACTGGAATGATGCACAAGAGATAAAACAATTTCATCTGTCTCCCAAATCTAGTGCCCCAAGAACTCAAAGGAGGTACAATACCCCTGAACTAACAGCAGAGAAAGTTGAGCCTTAACTCCTAATATTAAGCAAACCCTCCCTGATCACCCATGACTTCACAAACTCACGCACAGGCTTGCCACAGAACTCAGTTCTACCCTTTTCCTCCTCTCTGCCACAGAAAATCAAAAAGAAGCTTGCTTTGGCTAGGATTTCATTGCTCTATGTGACAACAGTACTCAGCTAATGCATATGGAGCCGCCAGGTCTGCCTGAAGCAAAGGGCCCAGTATCTATGTTGGGCCAACTCTTTCTCCCCCCAAATCACCTGGGGACTGCATAAGTCTGAAAGGAACTACACACAATAAACCAATATCAATATTAAACATGCTCCAAATAACAGCATCTAAATTCATCAAAGGAAAATTAACTGAACTACAAGAAGACATAAACAATGATATAATAACAGCAAGAGATTTCAATATCAGTTTGTTAAAGTCTCAGAAAGATAAACAAAAGAGAAAATATAGAATTGAACAAATTACTAGATAAACTAGAGCTAAAGACTTAGGGCATCTTCTAAATGGGATTACTAAAGAATATATATACATATATATTTCTCAGTATCACATAGAATGTTAAAAAAATGACCATGTACTAGGGCACAGAGATAGTGCAAGAAAATTCAAAAAGTTGGAAACAGTAAACAAATCCTTTAATAAACTATAATACAATTAAAAGAGTGATATATTCACAATAAAATCCTATATAATGAGTGACTCAATGAACAAATAATAGAAATGATTATAATGAGTTGCCTCATCCAGAGTTGATGTTGTATCTTTATTGAATACCATTTTTATCTTTTGTAACTCTTTTTTTAAAAGTTCCATGGCCAGGGACATATTGGAGTAACAGAACCAAGGAAGGGATGAGGTGACACATCTTCCTGCTGAAGACAACTTAAAAGGTAGGCAGGAAAAATCTGTTTCACTGTAGTGAGAGGGGAACACAGCCCCTAGTGAGGTTGCAGAGAGGTGCCCCAGCACAAACCAACAAGAACCCCTGCCCTCTACTGCTTGAGGTTCCAAACTCCAGCCTTACAGGGTCCCATCCTGCCTAAGGCAAGTCACTTCCACTCCCGCCCCTTGAGTTTCTCAAGTTCCAGTCTACAGAGCTCCAGGCTGATGTAAGCCAACAGTAGGACTTGAAGTATGGGATAAACTGATCCATAAAACAGAAGTGGACAGTACAGTGGATTAAAAACCAGACTCCTAAAATACATTGTTTTCAAGAAACACATTTGAAGCAGGGAGACACACACAGAGTAAAGGTGAAAGCAAACAGAATTTATTATGCTTCAGCTTGAGTTAAAAAAAGAAAAAGCAGGGGTAGCATCTATGACCTCAGATAAAGCAAAAGAAAAAATAGATTTAATTAGACGAGGTAACAACGGAATTTATCAAAAAAAGGTATCATAGATAATGAAGTAATTAATATTAATACTAAGTGTATAGACATCAAGTGATATAGCATTCAGATTTTTAGAGAAGTTAAATGAGCTACAGGAGGAAATAGAAAGTTAAATTATATTAGTGGGGGATCTCAACTATCCCTTCCCAGAACTAGACAAATCCAACAATAAAAACAATAAAGAAATTAAGCTGTCAAACTGAATTTACAAAAACATAGATATGATAGACCTCTGGAGAAAACTGAATGGCAATAGAAAGGCATATACCTTTTTCTCAGTGGTACATGGCAGTTACATGTAAACTGACCACATATTAAAACATAGAAATCTCACAACCAAATGCAAGAAAGCAGAAATAAAATATATCCTTTTTTAGATCATCAAACAAAAAAAATTACAACTAACAAGGTACCATGGAAAGATAAATTAAATATTAATTGGAAACTAACCTAGTTCTAAAAATGGGTGGGTCAAAGAACAAAGCATAGAGACAATGATTTCATTAAAGAAAATGACAACAAAGAGATAATATGCCAGATTTTGTGGGCTGAAACAAAAGCAGTATTTGGGGGACCATTTATATCTCTTTAATGTTTCTATAAATTAAATAAAGAGCAGATCAATAAACTGAATCTACAACTAAAAAAACTAGAAAAAAGAAATTAAAAATCCCTAATTAAAAACCAATTTGGAAATCATGAAAATCAAAGGAGAAATTAATAAATTAAAAGTAAGAAAACCATTGACTTAATTTAAAAAGATTAGGAGTTGGTTTTATGGGGGGAAAGCCAATAAAATATAGACCATTGGTTAATTTGATTAAAAAAAAAGAAAACCAAATTATCAATTAATCAAAAATTAAAAGAGTAAATACACCACCAGTAAAAAGGAAATTAATGCAATTATTAGGAATGATTTTGCCCAAATATATGCCAATAAATTTGACAATCTAAACAAAACAGATGGATATTTATGAAAATGTAAATTGTCCAGATTAATGGAAAAGGAAATATAATATTTAAACAATCCCATTTTTGAAAAAGAAATTGAACAAACCATCAGTGAACTCCCTAAGAAAAATCCCCAAAGCCAGATTGGATTCACAAGTGAATTCTACCAAACATTTAAAGAATAATTAAATCAAATACCATAAAAACCATTTGGAAAAATAAATGGAGTCCTATCAAAATCCTTTTATCACACAAATATGATACTGATAACTAAACTAAGAAGAAGAAAAACAGAGAAAGAAAAGTATGAATCAATTTCCCTAATAAATATTGATCCAAAATTTAAAAATAAAACATCACTAAGAAGATCACAGCAATATATCAGAAGGATCATATACTATGATTAGGTGAGATTTATACTAGGAATGCAGGTCTGGTTTAATATTAGGAAACTATCAGCATAATGGATCATATCAATAACAAAATCAACAGAAATCATATGATTATCTCAACAAATGCAGAAAAAGCTTTTTGACAAATTACAATACCCATTCCTATTTTTAAAAAGTGGGAGAAAGCATTGGAATAAATAGAACCTTCCATAAAATGATAAATGACATCTATCTAAAACCATTAGCAAACATTATTTGTAATTGGGATAGGCTAGAAATCTTTCCAATAAGAATAAAATCAAGAATGAAGCAAGGATGCCCATTATCACCACTATTATTCAATATTGAGGTAGAAATGATAGCTAAAGAAATAAAAGAAGAAAAAGAAATTGAAGGAATTAGAATAGCTAATTAGGAAACTAAACGATCACTCTTTGAAAATGATAAGATTGTATACTTAGAGAATGCTAGAGAATCAACTAAAAAACTAGTTTAATAACTAACAACTATAGCAAAGTGGCAGGACACAGAAATTCCATTTTAAATTGATAACCGTATACTGATCTAAGACAATCTTTAAGGGCTCATGATGAAAAATGCTGACTCCAGAGAAAGAACTGATGGAGTTTGAATCCAGAACAAAGCATACTATATTTCACTTTCTTTGTTTTTTTATTCCGATTTTTTTTCTTTACAAAAGTACATGTAAAATCTATATCAGATTCCTTACCTTCCTATCAAGAATGGAGGAAGGGAGAGAATTGGAAACTCAAAAAAATTTTAATATATTTTAAATTATTTTTTTCATGTAGTTAGGGGAAGAAAAAAAAGAATGAATGTGGATCAAATTTGGCATATTGTTTTTCACTTTTTTCTTTCTTGTATTTGTTTCTGTTGAGAGTCTTCTTCCACAGCATGACCAATATGGTGATATGCTTTGCATGACCACACATATATAACCTGGAAAACAAATATTTTAAATTATTATATGTAATTCAGAAAAAATATATTGTTAATACTTTTTAAGGTTCCATGGCTTATGAATGATTCCTTACATTACAATCCCAAGTCTAAACTATTGTTCTAGCCAGAATACCAACATATTGACAGAAGCTTTGTGTCACAAATTTGATAAGCATATCATCTTTGTATTTTTTTTAATTTGGAAATTTTCATTTAATTAATTCATTTAGAATATTTTTCCATGGATGTCCTTCAAGTGGGGAATGGCTAAACAAATTGTGGTATATGTTGGTGATGGAATACTATTGTGCTCAAAGGAATAATAAACTGGAGGAATTCCATGTGACAGTTCAGCATATGATTCTTGTTACCAAGGAATAATGTTCTAAATTGACTAAATAAAATTAAAAAAAAAATGTGAATCATGCAAAACATAAAAAAAGAATATTCTTCCATGGTTACATGATTCATGTTTCTTTCTCTCTCCTTCCCTACCCCTTCCTGTAGCCAATGTGGAATTCCTCTGGATTTTACATGTGCCATTGAACAAGATCTATTTTCATATTATTGATATTTGCACTAGGGTGATCATTTAGAGTCTACATCCCCAATCATATCCCCATCGACCCATGTGATCAAGTAGCTTCTGTGTCTCTACTCCCACAGTTCTTCCTCTGAATGTGGATAGTGTTCTTTTTCATAAGTCCCTCTTGTTCTGGATTGTTCTGGATCATTGCATTGCTGCTAGTAGATCAGTCCATTACATTCGATTGTACCACAATGTATCAGTCTCTGTGTACAATGTTCTCCTAGTTCTGCTCCTTTCACTCTGTATCAATTCCTGGAGGTCATTACAGTCCCCATGGAATTCCTCCACTTCATTATTCCTTTGAGCACAATAGTATTCCATCACCAATAGATACCACAATTTGTTCAGCTATTCCTCAATCAAAGGGCATCCCCTCATTTTCCAATTTTTTGCCACCACAAAGAGCACGGCTATAAATATTTTTGTACAAGTCTTTTTCCTTATGATCTCTTCGGGGTACAAACCCAGCAGTAGTATGGCTGGATCAAAGGGCAGGCAGTCTTTTAGCGCCCTTTGAGCATAGTTGCCATCCAGAATGGTTGAATCAATTCACAACTCCACCAACAATGCATTAATGTCCCAATCTTGCCACATCCCCTCCAACATTTATAACTTTTCTTTGCTGTCATGTTAGCCAATTTGCTAGGGGTGAGGTGACACCTCAGAGTTGTTTTGATTTGCATTTCTATATAAGAGATTTAGAGCACTTTTTCACGTATTTATTGATAGTTTCAATTTCTTTATCTGAAAATTGCCTTTTCATGTCCCTTGCCCATTTATCAATTGGGGAATGGCTTGATTTTTTTTGTACAATCAATTTAACTCCTTATATATTTGAGTAATTAGACTTTTGTCAGAGATTTTTGTTATAAAGATTTTTTCCCAATTTGTTGCTTCCCTTCTAATTTTGGTTACATTGGTTTTGTTTGTACAAAACCTTTTTAATTTAAAGTAATCAAAATTATTTGTTTTACATTTTGTAATTTTTTCTAACTCTTGCTTGGTCTTAAAATCTTTCCTTTCCCAAAGATCTGACAAGTATACTATTCTGTGTTCACCTAATTTACTTATAGTTTCCTTCTTTATATTCAAGTCATTCATTCATTCATCTTTGTCTTAACACAAGTCACTGATCAAAATGTTGAACAGGACCAAAAAAGAGACCTGTGACCCACCACTACTAGGGACCTGCCTCCAGGTTTATATATTTTATATTTATTATATGTATTTTATATTTTGTTTATATTCCTATATCTTTGAATCCAGCCTTTCTATAAGGATATGTTTAGATGAGAAGTAATAAATGTTGATTTTATTTACTTTATTATTTATGAAGGATACATGATTTAAAACATCAAGATGTATGGTGGTCTTTTTTTTTTAATTCAACTTGATCTACCACAATTATTTACAGGATGTTAAGTGGCAAAATAGGCAAACATGTAGGAGTTGGAGTCAGGAAGATCTAAGTTCAAAGCCCACCTCAGACAGACACTTATTAGCTATGTGATCTTGGAAAAATGGATTAATTTCTTTCTGGTTCTGTAAAATGGGGCTAATAATATCTCTATCTTACAAGGTTATTATGAGAATCAAATAATATATGTGCAGCACTTTGCAAATTTTAAAGCATTCTATAAATGCTAGGATCTAGCAAAGAACCTAGGAACAAAGATCAGCTGCTTTTATACAATTTTTGGGGGGGGAAGGAGGGGGGAAATGCTTAAAAAGCTTATCAACCACTTTACTTTTTAATCCCTATTAAAATTACAAATTTTTAAAAGTTATTTAAAATATGTACCATTGTTTCTGGGCAAGTATAAAACGGATACTGATGTTTCCCCAAAACTCTAATTAAATGATTCACATGACAATGTGGAGAAAATGTCAGATGTTACCTCTTAGGAAGGAAATGATTGTTGGTTTTCTTGGCAAAGAGAATGGAGTGATTTGCCATTTCCTTCTCTAGCTCATTTTACAGATGAGGAAACGGAGGCAAAAAGGATTGGATGACTTGTCTAAGGTCATACATATATAGAGTAAGCACCTCAGTCCAAATTTGACCTCACGAAGTTATACTGCATATTAATTATTCATCTTGCAAACATTTAGATATGACAGTAAAGGTCATAACAACACATATTCATGATTTTCTTTAAAATATTTTAAATGGTTCTTTTTTCAAAGAGAAAGAAGCATTCTGCCTTGCCCTTTGGAAAAGACTCTCTGGTGCTATTACTGCAACTGCAGTAGCAGAATATAATTTTACATCAACTAGTAAGTGTCAGAAAAAAATTATCTGCATATTATAATAAATGTATCAAGCAACCACAGTGAAGGAAGCACAGTAAACCCCTAATGAGTAAGACTGTGCAGGACAACAATGTCTCTTCAACCTCTGTAAGATGACGCACAAATACGAAACCTAGCCTGTCCTTATGAGACGAGAAAGAAAGAAAGAATGGAAAACAGGACAGAAAACTGAAAAAGGGACCTGTGAAAGTACAAAAGAGCATCCTTCTTTCCTTTGGAAGAGATCTTTTTCTCTTTCCTTTTCTTTCCTTTAAAAATGATTCCTTAATTTTGGAAATCATGGGCAGCAGCAGGAATATTGCTAAAAATATTATTGATCTTTTTTTTTTTGTCATTACGCAGTCTAAGGACAAAGGGTAGGGCCCAGTTAGACTTACAAGTATGTGGCAGCTGTTGATGACTATGTAAGCCTGGGTTACCAAATATATCTATTCTACCACCTGTCAGAATGCCTGGAATTCTACCATTGGGAAGTCCTCTATGTGGCAAAGGGTGTTTAGCCTGTAAGATGAAATAATACTCTCAAGTATTAGCTCATATCTTACCAGGGATCAGTGGGCAGACAGAAAGCAAACTTGGGAGGGAGTGGGGCAGAAGAAGTACTTCCAATCACCCTAACCCATCTGTTGATGTCTCTGATCCTCAAATGAATCAAAGTTGATGGGGGTCCAAAGGGCAATGGTGTGTGTGTTCAGGACAGAGTATATCACCGATGTAACCCTGCTGCTACAGTTTCCCCTCTGACATATGGACCCAAATAAGAAATTGCTGCTGAGCCCAGAGGGCTTCTTTTTCTCTACTGTGGGATCCCTAGCTCTGGACCTATGTATGTTTAGTTCTGAAGGAATACAGCCTCCAACACACAGAAGATAAGCTCTAAGACTCAGGTTCTTGACACCTCTGAGTGTCAAGTCTGAGAATAATTTCATTCCCTGAGCCTTCTCCTTCAGTACTATTTAGCTTGATAATATAAATGTATGCTGGTAGAAGTTTAACAACTGAGCTCTTAGGGAGGGGAATGAATAAACATGTCCTTTTAAGTTTATTCTGCAGTATTAATATTTTCTTAAACTTTGATTATAAGACAAAAAAAATCAAGCTTTAATTTGTAGTGATTCCTGAATTATAAATCCTCAGGCTAAAACGCCACTTAGAAGGGGGCAGTTAGGTAGGTCAGTGGATAGAAAGCCAGACCTGGAGATGAGACATTCTGGGTTCAAATCTGACCTCAGACACTTCAGAGCTATGTGACCCTAAGCAAGTCACTTAAACCCCCCCATTGTCTAACCCATACTGCTCTTCTGCATTAGAACCAATACATAGTAATGATTCTAAAACACAAGCTAAAGGTTAAAAATAGAAGCCAGTTAGAAAGAACGGTGAGATGGCTCAGTGGAGCCAGACCTAGAGACAGGAGATCTTGAGTTCAAATCTAGCCTCAGATACTTCTTAGCTGTGTGACCCTGAGTAAGTCACTTGACTCCAATTGCCTAACCTTTACTGTTCTTTTGTCTTGGGAATGATATGGATATAAGGGTTTTAATTTTTTTTAAAGCCAGTTCTCTAGCACACCCCTATTCCTATCCTTCTCCCAATATGGGGCTTCCCAGAAAGGAAGTCTTATTAACAATCAAGAGATAGAAAGATTAGAAGTATTGTCTCTCATTATTAACTTAGAAGTAGCTTACAACCGGTTGCTATCATAGTTGGGAAAGCAGACCAAGGGACAATCCAAAGTTTCCTTCCTCATCCCACTCCCTCTAATGTTGGAAGCTGGCATTGGAGGTTGATGTATTTCAGGTGCATCCCCATACATGGTCCATGAAGGATGTTACAAGCCAACTCCCCCTACATCTCTAATTTTGGAAAGGTCTTTGGGGTGCTGGGCAAGCATATGTATATATACACTGTCCTTTTAATTCCTCTTCCATTGCCTTGTGCTAAGCAGGCTCAATGATATCCATGTGGTATAGTTATTAATGGCCTCCAAATTCCATTAAAGAATCTCAAACAGTTCATTTAAGCATTGACTTTAGAAAATCACAAATGAAAGAGGACAGCTGGGTAGCTCAGTGGACGGAGAGCCAGACCTAGAGAAGGGAGGTCCTAGGTTCAAATCCAGCCTCAGCCACTTCCCAGCTGTGTGACCCTGGGCAAGTCACTTGACCCCCATTGCCTAGCCCTTACCACTCTTCTGCCTTGGAGCCAATATACAGTATTGATTCCAAGACAGAAGGTAAGGGCTTAAAAAAAAGAGAAAAGAAAAAGAAAAAAAATCCCAAATGAAGTCTTTAAAAAGGACTCGGGCTTACCCTAATAGGTGGGTTTGTATGTCTCAGTCATCCCCAAAGTTACACAAATTTGACAAATAACATTAAACAAAGCTTCAGGTAGATTATTGTCTGCTTAGTTGTTTTAAGTATTTTCTCCAAACTAAGCAACTAAAAAAAGTGTTTAAAATTAGAATACCATGTTCCATCTCCCATCTACATTGCCTAACTACCATTTCTACAATTGTTCTGACCCCTTAGCATCCTTGGCTTCCCTTGAGAATGAACCCAGTTATTTACATGATTTTTTTCCTTCAATTATAATGTTAGCTACTTTAGGGAAACTGTACCACACAGGGCACTTCAAGCTGGGGACCGATGTCACTGACATAAAGATAAGGAGACTTAGTTCAAAAAGAAAATAAACTCAAGTTAGTTCTATAATACTTGTAAGACTCTCAGAAAGTAATAAAGAACTCTTTGATCATCCTTCACTTTTCAAAGAGAACCAATGACATCACTGGGGATGCCTTGACTTGGCATTAACTAGATTTGAGCGAGGCAGAGTTACATGAAGTTGTCAGTCTCTCTCTCTCTTCTAGTCATCAAAGTCCAGTGTCAGGGCAAAGGTGAAGATGACTGGAAATGGCCTGGCATGCAATGGATGACCATAGCATCTTCAATGCCTGACTAAACTCGAAATGTCTGCTGCTGCTGCTTTCACGACTGCTAGAACAAATTGTTCTAATCCACCTATTCCTTGGGGGAAGTCTTCCCCTGCTTGGGGTAGACATTTCCCTAATTCATCAGTGGGTTTGAGACCTGTCAGTTAACTAAGCTGAGGATAACTAATAGGCCTCAAACCTGTTGGGGATTAAATACTCAGGGTAAATGGGAATCATCTCCTGGGATCTCAGACAAGGTTCTCCCCCAGAGGATCATGACAATAAACCAATGCTGGGCCCTGAGGACAGACGTGCTTACTCTCTACTAAGAGAGCCCCTTCAGCTCTGATACTAAGTATGTAGACATAGTTCAAGGGCAGGGAGTCTGGCCTCCCAAAAGAGGGACGAGGCTCTTTTTCTCAAACTCTCTATACTTTTTACATACATACTAGGGTCTCAGGAGAAAATTAACTAAACCTTAGGGTTGGCTCAGTCTAGGGTCTCCCAAAAAGGTGCTCATTGCACATTGTACAATGACTATAAGATAACTCATTTATTTCCTCTACACCAAAGAAACCCTAAACAAAGATTCCCAAGTACACACTGATTGGTCTTAAGCAGTAAAAAGTATTGTTATGCTTTTCTGGGACAAAATAAAAAACCAGGAAGCATTTTCCTGGACTACTCAATCAGCATTTTATTGTCATTCACCTCAGCTCTGCCCAGTTCAAACCATTCCCTCCAGTTTCATCCATGGCTCCTAGAAAAATAGAACAAAGCTCAGTGCTTCTGTTAGTACTCATTTCTGAGAAGAGATAGTTCTGGAACATTCTTCCTGCTTGCAGTCAGCTTCAACTGAGATACCCAGGATCTCTCCACCTCTTGAATTCACAATGCTACCTCCAAAGCAGTATACAATCATTTCAGCATCTCTGTTCCACAATCTATTCTCAAAGAAAGAACACAAAACAGAAGAAGGCTGTGAGATCTAGTTTCAAGCCCATCTACCACTGCTGAGCCCATTTCTGTCTGGGTAGGAAAGATCACCCACCCCTCATTACTAAGAACTTTATTTAGAAGAATATTAAGTGTTGCACATTTTAGAGAGAGGAAGAATAAGAATGGAATTCTGACTTTCCTTTTTAGCTAATGTAGTAATCTATCTTACTGCTGCTATCATAGGATAGGGAAGAGAACAAAAAAACCCCAAAAGATATATTGCTGATCTACATGTAGAAGCTGGAGAACACTATATACCAAGTGATGGTGAACCTATGGCACATGTGTCAAAAAGGGCATGCAGAGCCCTCTCTACCTACCTTTTCCTCTCATACCTACAGTTTCCAGCCAGAGTTCATTACTAGAAAGTCAGAGGGACTCAGGGTGGAGCTGTTCCCCTTCACCTCTCCAATCACCTTAGAACATTCCTCGATTCACCCACTACTCTGCCCAGCAGCCCAGTGGGAGAGCTTCCTCCCTCTCCTGTCTGGGATAAGGCTGGGGGGCAGGGAGGAAAGGGGGTTGGGGCTTGACACTTGGTCTAAGGGATGGGATGGGGGTGGGGTCCAGCTTTCCATCTCTAAAAGGTTCACCATCACCACTATATACCATCCATGTGATGATGCCTCCAGCAGGCCCATACTTATACATGCTCCCTGGTTGGTAATCCAATCCAACTCCCACTAAAAAACTTTGGAGGACTTCTCTCCAATTTGTGTTCCCATTCTGGGAGTAGGAGTGCCAGTATCTGATTCATTTTGCTTTTCCCAAAAGAAAGGAGGAAAGAAAGCAGATTCACATATTCCGGGGAGTGGCTGAATAAGTTGTTCATTTTTTAAAATGATGATAATGAAGAATTCAAAGAAACTGATATGGTGTAAAATAAGCAGAACCAAGATAGTAATTTATAAAGTGATAACATCAAGGTCAAAGGAGAGCAGGATTGAAAGTCTTCATACCAAATCACTAATAAGATAAATGAAAATGAAAACCACAAAATATGAGAATATTCCATGATAAAGGGACTGTGAAAAGACAGGCACAATAATATATTGCTGTTGGAACTGTAAATTAGTACAACCAATCTGGAAAGCAATTTCCAATTATGCAAATTAAGTTACTAAAATGTCCATGTCCTGCCTCAGAGATGTCACTGCTAAGCTTAATCACCAGGAAGGTCATTGACAAAAAGAAAGGTTTTGTATCCACTAAAATATGTGTAGGGCAATAATGCCTTTTGGGGTTAAAAAATAAAAGAACTGGAACAAAGTAAATGCTCAGTTATTAGCAGATAGCTAAGCAAAACATGGTACATGAAAGGTAATATTACAGTGTTATAAGGGATGACAGACAGGATGAATGTTGTAAGATTTAAATTAATGTCCAATAACTCCAAGTATTATATTTTAAAATTTTTATTAATAATCACTTGAAGTAGAGGAAATGAGAAGACAAAAGTAAAAGCCTGAGTAAAGAGTTTTTCCAACCGTGTTAGCAGAAGAGAGAGCGAGAGACGAGGTTACAGAAATTTCTCTCCAAAATGTAAGGCATCAGGACAAAAGTAGGATTCTGGAAAATGGAGTCCTGGGGGTACAAAATTCTAATTATACAACCTCCCCCCCCTCCCCCCCCCATGATTCCAATGGAAAATAAGCATATAGAAATCTCCCAGATTTACCTGCCTAGTTTCCCCATGGAATCGGAACACATAACCAACCTATATATCTAAAGACCTTTAACTAGAGATATATACAATATTGCAGTTTCTAAGGGGAAATTACAATAATTTGGCTTTGGCATAAGAGCGTACATTCAAAATAAATGCGTCCAACCCCCCACAGTTCAAATCATCACATCCTAAAGTTCACTCTGGATCTTTTGGTGCAGTGTGTGGTTTCTGCAGGCATCTTCATGGCACCTTCTCCAAATAGTTCACTTTCTTGATTCAGGGAGATAGCAAGTTTCTTCATCTAAAATTACTCTCAAAAGAATTTAAACTTTGCATTATAGGATAATAATATAACCCCACCCCCCAGGAGGGTGTTGACAAACATACGGATCACTCAGGGATACATGGCTGAGTTATGAGTTATATGAATCAATTGTCAAAAGAAATCAAAAAATCAAAAAATCCAAATAAAAGAGAAAATAACTTCTGTATGAAATATAAAATATCAAAGTCTCATGTGTAAAAATTCTAAAGTAAGGAAAAATAAACCTATAACAGGTCCTTGAATCAGGATGCTTGTCACAAGTTATCTAGATCTAGCCAATCTTTCAACCTTGGCTGAGATATTTTATTGCCATCAGTCCAAAATGTAGAAGAGGAGCCCAGAAAAACACAAATTACTCCCAGCCCCCTAAGGCATCTGCTTTGTAAACTAGCTTGACTAAAACCCTTGCTTCTATAAACAGAAGCCAGCTAGAGCTAAAGCATCCCCAGGGGATGCCTAACCAAAGTTTGGGGTGGCCTGGTCCCCAGCCAAAGTTTATATTTTTCTGGCCAAGACTGCTAGAGGTAGCTGAATCTACGGAACAGCTGGTATTATTGGCTCTGCCCCCTAATGATAAGATAATAGAGAGCAGCTGAGAACCTATCTAATTAAATTGAAATTAAAAACAAATCTGAGTTGTCAAGTGAGAAGAACCACCACTTTCTCAAAATCATTCAGCATCAATATGTCAAAAGCTTTTTTATTTCATCCTTGCAAGAATGGGTACTCAAGAGCCAGTGTTACAAGTGTTTTAGCCAATAAGCAAGTCCAAAAAATGGGAGCATGTGGACACCTTTCATCCTAGTCCCTGATGCAAAGACAGTCCTTCCCCCTTGCTCACAATTGGCTGGTTACTGGAGAGTTACAATCTTATCCAAAAGCTAGCTGATCAGAATGTGAAATTTATAAAACCAATTATCCTAATTATTCAGGCAAGTTTTAATCAATCAAAACAAGAACTGTTTCAGTCCTATTTATCTGCATATCCTATAATCTTTTTTATGGGGATGGCTTATCAGTTTATGTCTCAATCACCTAGGCAGAATGATTTTGGGGAAAAGGGACTTAGGTTGGAAACAGGAAACTGAACTTGTTTCGACTGAAACTTGGGTGACATGGCCTGTCTTCTTTATACTTTGACTCCATTTTTGCATCTTTCCGAGAGGAGTCCATTTTCTAGGCTCCTGCTTCTCACCAAGGGAGGTCCAAATAATATACTGCCAAGGCAGTCAGAAGGAAGAAACATACAGGTTTAAAAAGCACTGTTAGTTTTTGCTAGCTGTCTTTTGGCGCAAATGGAGGCTAGCCATATACCCCTTTGTTACCAAGTTTCTATCTAGCTAGAATTACTTCAGTATGCCCATTGTTCAATTCCAGCCACAACAAGAGGCAGGAAGAGCCCAGTTGCTCAGGCTTGCAACCTCCAGTGTTATTATCAATCTTCCACTCTCCCCCCTCCCCTATCTCCAGTAAGTTTTCAAGTCTTATCAAGTCTGCCTTTGCAACTCTTTCACATGGGAATACTTCCAGTCATAATGGCAAAGAGAAACTCTTCTCTCCCCAAAATATTTGAAAAGGGCCCCAGAGAAATGAAGAAAGCCTGAAGTAAGAGAGCACCCAAGAATTGCATAGGACAGTTGAAAATGGAAGAGATTAGGAGAAGAGTCATACCAGAAAAATTCTAGATAAACTGGCCTGAAGCACAGGAGCACTGGAAAAGGACCCAAACCAGGGGAGTCAGCATGAACTTCAAGAAGGAAGCCAAAAACCTGGGGCTAACTGGGAAAGTCATTTTCCTTGGGCAGCTCATGCTAGTTCAGGTAAAATAGCTTGAACATGAACTTGGATGTGGGGAGGGGGAGGTTTTTAAACTAAGCTAAGCTTCAGGAAGCAGGGCTTGAAGCTAGATCCCAGGCATGGCTTGTCAGAACAGCGGTAAGGGAAAGATGTAGCCCCCATCACCACACTGGGGATAGAACTCAACTATCCACTCCTTGGAGCATCAGCAGTCATAGCAGCAGATAATGTGTGTGTGTGTGTGTGTGTGTGTGTCCAAAGCAATACACAAAGTGTAGATATGAGTGTGTACATATATGTATATACATGTGTGTATGTCTACACACACACACACACACACACACACACACACACACGGCCCAAAGTAGTACAAAGCAGCCATAAGAAACTGAAAGAGATACTTAGCCAAGTGAATTACAATGGGTAAATGTATGTATGTGAGTTTAAGTTTTTATATATATATATGTGTGTGTGTGCATATGTATGCATGTATCTGTATACACTCCCCCCAAATAACCATGTGAGGGAGATGCTATTAGGATCCCCATTTTACCTATGAGGAAGCTGAGCCACAGAGACAAGTGCTTTCTTCAGGGTCACACAGTTCATGCCGGAAGCAGTAGTCATGGATTACAGGTTCCAAGGCACTATCCAGCTGCTTCAGGCTACAGTTCTATGTAGGGTCAATTTAGCACAATGTGCCTGAAAGGAAGGGCTTGGTTTTGAAGGAAGCTTTAAATCAGCACAATCTTGAACATCAGCCTGAGCCTGCCAGGATCACAGTAGGGGAAAGAACCAACACCTGACTATACAGTGAGAAGTTAGCAAAATCAGTTCCTTTATAGAATCATCAAGAGATCTAGATAAAAGCCAGAGATAAATGCAGCAGATGCAGCTTAGCACTGATCAACCCATCCAGAATGCCACGCTTTATGTGTTTTCTTCATCCAAGAAAAATGAAGAGAATGTGATGAAAATTCATTAGCTGAGACACCAAAAATAAAACAAAATCTGCAAGCCAAAAAGAAACTAGTCTACAATGGAAGACCCCAAGCCTTGTGAGCAGCCTCTTTATATAAATCAAGAACTTGTTGCTAAACATACACTTTTTCAGGTTACTCCCAAGCATCAAATATTCCTAAGCATCAAGTATAGTCAGCAAAAATCAACTAATAAAGGAGAAATGAAGCAAAAATCAGATACCACATGGATGTGTTTGAACAACAATTTCACATAATACAGCATAGGGTGGGAAAGAGTCATGCCAGTTATGCTATTTACTTTGATTATTTTTTGAAAAGTTTAAGACCTTTGATCACAAAATAACTGAATTTGTCAAACACCTGCTATTACATGGTGATGGTGGTTGATGAGGGGTGGGGGAGTAGAGGGGAGCATAGGGGATTTCAACTTCACAAGAACAAGCCTGGCCCTGAAATAAATTTCAAGTCATAAGGCTGGAAATATGAGTAACCAGAAGAAAACATTAACCACAATGAAGAAATGCTATTGGTTAAGTGTCAGAGAGTCTCTGCGACACACCATCTCCAGACAGATACAAATACTTTATTACAGAAGTTTTTTTCTTAAAAGCTACTGAGAATTTCCTCAAGATTTGGTTGGCTCAGGGAACTAAGATCTGGGTCTGCTGATGTCAGTTCCTCATCCATGGAGCAGCCATAAGGAACTGGAGAGGAATCAACTCAATTGGTTTTAGTTGTCTATTCCTATTGAATATCCTTCTCCTGCTATGGCTTATTAAATCTCCTTTTGTTAACTTTTGAATGACTAACAAGTTTCTCAAAAGTTCCAATATAAAATCTAAACTACCAGTTGTAACACATGGCCCAAGTCAGGTTTAGCCCAGAATAACTGACATAGTCTGTAGGATCTTGGATCTACCATACTTTATAAGACAGTCCAGTTTCTTTGAGATACTTTCTGGGTGATTTTAGTTATTTATGTGTTTTATTACTTTTCTCCTTGTGGAAAGCAGGCTCATAGGATAGAATCTGGATGATGCCTAAGAAACTACAAGTAATTAACCCCAATTGCTTAATACCATTATAAGAGTTCTACACTTTTGGGAGCCTTTCTAATTTGGGGAATTATTAAAATTAAAATTTCTTTATAAGTTAGTCTGATTGTCCTAGTGAAAGGCAATTATGGACCTCTGGACACCCACTGAAATATTTTTGTACAGACATCCAGTTAAATCACTATCTGTGTGGCAGGGATCCAAAGGAATTTTCACCAAAACAATTGAGTTTCTTATATGAACACATCTAATAAAACCCCAATTCCCTAGTCCTCTTGGGAGCTTTAAAGGGACCAATCTTTTCCTAACATAAGGAGGCTTGCTTTTTTTTGTTTGTTTGGGGAGTAGGAAAGATTTTTGCAAGAACCAAAAAAGGTCTATGAAAATTTTATAAATGAGGCCTGTTTTGTTACATTATACAATCACAAATTTGGGACTAAGTATAATCTCTAGACCCCCAAATCACAGCTGGTCTGCATCCTAGTGAAACAATATTAATTTCTGGATTGTTTGAAAGCTGTAACACATGGACTTTGTCAAAATGCCCAAAGCTGATTTGCTAAAGGCAGCAAATTTTTAACTGGAATAACAAAGGAGGAAGGATTTGGTTTAACCTCTTAGATGAGGTGATAGAGTCTGCAAAGAAATCATCGACAAGTAGAAGATAACATATTAACAAGATATTAAAATCCAGTTATGACTTTAGAAAGTATTAATATCTTTCTCTGGTGGAAGTAAAGGGATTCTGGCCATAGGACAGTGAAAATTAGCCTTACCTGTGGATCTAAGCCTACCTAGAATAGAGAATGTTCTAGCGTTCAAGTTAGTAAAAGTTTGAAGAGAAACTCAACCCCTAATGAGACACACAAAATGGAGATGGAAAGTTTGCAAGAAAATGAGCTTCAAGGAACTAAGAAAATAGAAGAATGGGAGGAGGCAGCCACAATAAGGAAGATAGAGCCAGGACTCAATGGCAAGATGTGTGGGTCAAGTCAACAGGAGAACTAACTGTAGAGACAATTCTGTTTTGCCTTACTCACCCCTATTTCTGCATCTTTTTTTTTTCTCCTGGGCTCCTTCCTCGAGCATGACGCCATAGGCCCAGTTGTGTTTGTCTTTTTTTGTTTGTTTGTTTTGAACTTTTGCTCTGTCTTTAGAACTAAAGTAACACTACTTTAGCCATTTGTTAGTCTGTATATTCTTTTTAGGACTGTAGTTGGGAAGAGGCAATTGAAGGAGAAGCAGCCCTGGAAAAAAGAGAAATTTGACAGTAAGAAATTTTGCCAGAGCACTCTCTCTGCCTGAGAGTTTGGAGCTAAAAATAGAGAGAATTACAGATTCTTTTGTTATACAGAGAGAAAATGTTTAATTCAGGAAACCTAACTAGGAAATGAGTTAGTAATAGGATAGAAAGCAAATAAGAATAGGCAAACAACTTTATTCATGTCACACTGCTACAAAGGAAACAAATAAAAAAAAAACTATTAAAACAAATCTAGAAATTCTGAAAATAAAAAAGAAATAAAACTAAAAACTGATAAAACTAGGAGCTGCTTTTCTCAACTAATAAAAAAAATACAAAATATTAGTTAAACTGATGAAAAGAGGAAAACCAAATTGCTACTAAAAATGAAAAAGGAGCATTAATTAAATTTTAGAAACCATTCTGCCTGAATATGTCTAAAGTGGATGTATATTCACAAAAGCCCCAAATGCCCAAAAGAACAAAACAAGAAATGAAAATTAAAATAACCTCACCTCAGAAAAAGAATCTGAACAATTCACAAAAGGAACTCTCAGAGAACCCAACCAAGTCTATAGGAATTACATGTAAATTCTATTTAAAACATTCAAAGAATAATTTACTCTAATTTACATAAACTTGGCAATCAAAGCTTAAGTGACTTGCCCAGGGTCACACAGCTAGGAATTGTCTGAGACCAAATCTGAACCCAGGTCTCCCAGATGCCAGTCCGGTGCCCTTTCCACTGTGCTAACTAGCTTCCCCCATAAAAATAACAGAGTTGTTGACATTGAATATAGAGAGAGAAGGAAAAGGAGCAAGTAGGACTAACCATTAGGAAAATGTTTATTGAATACCCATTATGTGAAAGATTTTATTAAGTACTGACATTGTCCTCTAGGAGTTTATAATCTTTACATAGTACAATATAATAAATATTTATTAGGTGCCTACTATTGTAAAGATGAATTTAGAGCTGTGACTTAAAATCTAAATTAATTGGTCATCAGGGAAAATCCCAAATAATAAAATACCCAAGTCAGCTGGAAATTATGGTGATTTTAATTAATATAGAGAGAAGGAACTAAGGAGAAGAGAGAGGGAGAGGAAAGAGTTAATTTAAACTGCTCTGGCTCAGGCTGAGCCAGGCAGGAGTTAAAGACCTTGGCCAAAGGGGCCTCCCTGAGCTCAAGGGAAAAGGAAGTCAGTCTTATCACTCACCACGAGACTGTCTCAAGGAAGCTATCTGAGTGAGCTCCTCCAGGCTGAGTTCCAGGATGGAACTGGTGCCCAGGCTGCTCACAGGAAGTGATCAGCCAGATCCAACTTTCCAGGGAAAGAGTTTTGGAAAGAGAAGAAAAAATCCCAGATATATAGACCTTTCACCCTTGTGTCTCCACCTCTAAATTTTCACATCTACCAATCACATACTGCCCATACTTTTAGTTCTCATCTTCTTTGATTAGTTTATATCTTTTGAGCTACTTCACACTTCTTTGTCAAGTTCACCTTTTGTTAGTTACTTGACCTTTTTGTGATTAATTTAACCTTTATAGTTACTTAACACCTTTTTGTATTAAGGTCTAGTCTAAAAATAGACCTAGCTTAAAGTTCTAGCTTCACTATAAGGTGAGAACTAAGAACCTTCATTGTTCAATTAGGAGATTACAACTTTATCTTCCCCTAAAGTATGTTTAAGTAGGGTGGAGTAATGTAAAGTACTACATGAAATTCCTGATTCTGTTAAAGAGAGTGTCTTCATTGTTACAATCAGGAGATAGCTAAATCAAATCTTCTAACAGTACGGTCTGAGTAGGGTGGAATACTTTTAAAAGTCACAATTCCCCCTGAAGATCATTGGGAGACTAGTCTCCCCATTGATCATTTAACATAATCATCTTGTAGTCCTAAAGCTCTTCTAACTACAGATGTATACAATATTCAATTTCTAAGAGGGAATTATAATAGTTGGGGAGAAGTAGAAAAGAGAGAAAGCAAAACCAATGTTTTGCTAGTCACATTGACAAAAAGCCATATTAGGGGCAGTCCCCTTTGGCATAAAAGTGTACATTTACAATAAATGTTCAATCAAACTTCAGTTCAATCAACCACATCCAAAGTTTGTTCTGGATCTTCTTGATGTAGTATAGGTTTTCTGACATCTTTCTGCAACAGTTCATTCTCTGGATTTAGGAGTTATCAAGCTTCTTCCTTGAAGAGCTTTCTTGAACAAAAATTTCAAAATCTTGGATTTTTATTAAAATACAATCCCCCCCTGAAGTGGGTGTTAAAAAACATCCAATTCAGCTTAGGATGCAATGTGAGTTATGGGGGTGTATGAGTCAATTATCAAAAGAAGAGAAAAACAACCAAGGACATAAGGAAAAAAGTGGAAAGAAAGAAGAAAAAAATTCAAAATAGGTCCTTATTTTGATTTAATAAATTTCTAATATGCCCTTGTATAGGTCCAATTTAAAGTAGTTTCTATCCACAAGTCTATAGGACAGAATACAGTAATATTTCACTTATCCATTTGTAGCCAAGACTACAGGAAGTTGCCATACTATAAGAAGAAAAGGAACTAGAATTTTATTTTGATAGGGAAGTGTCATTCCTTGGTCTGATTTTTTGTCATTCTCAGGGATATGGGGAGCCAGGATGATAGTCAAACTTTGGTACTTGTCTGAGTACTTCACAAAGAGTGTAGATACAAGGAAGTCCTATGACTTAACATATGTCAAGTGTCGTAACCTCAAGTCTCACACTAGTTTTTCCTGTGTGCTCTTTTTGACAGTATTCAGGTTATGTATGTGATCCTTCTTTTATTCCATTTCCTGGAATCAGACACAAATATTAATCACAGTCCCATAACATTTTATCAATAAATGGCAGGTTCCCATAGTCTAAAGCTGTTTGGGTATGTATTAATATTATAGCAAGTATATATATACATATATATATATAAAATTCATATTATTGTAGAATAAAATTAATTTTCATTGTATGTACCTTAAGTACAAGAAATGAGAAAAGGGGAAAAATCAAATATTCTAATCAAAATAAAAGAAAAGCAATAATAAAAGCAAGGTGGGGGGAATCAGGACCTCAATGTGTTCTCGAAAAACAACATCCACTTGTCAATGGATTATTATCTCCAATGCATGTGATAGGGTACAGTCAATCAATCTCAACAGAAGATGCTCTCTTCACATGTAAGCAATGAATCCAAGTCTTTTCTCCAATCTTTATAGATGTTGGAGTAGTTAACAATATTTGGAATGGCCCTTCCCAGGATGGCTGAGTTGTTCCAGTATGCTGGAAATTCTTAATATACACCTTATCTCCTGGATTCAGGTCATGAAAAGAAAAGTCTAGTGGTCCAGCTTGTACTGCAGCTCCGGATTCATGAAGTTCACGCAGTTTGTGCTGTAATTCCTGTATATAGGAAGCAACAGTAGTATCTCCCCCTAATAGTGATGTATATGCAGGGGAGAAAGGTTTAGCCTGTATAGGTGGATATCCAAAAAGCATCTCAAATGATGAGATGTGTAGGTCTCCTCTAGGCCTGCTTCTAAGATAAAATAGGGCCAGAGGGAGAACTTCAGGCCATTTTAAATGTGTCTCAGTGCATAATTTGCCAATCACAGTTTTAAGTTTTTTATTCATTCTTTCAACTTGGCCTGAGCTCTGGGGATGATATGGAACATAGAATTTGGGAGTTATTCCCAAGCAAGAATATATCTGATTTAGGACAGAATCAGTAAAATGACTTCCTCTATCTGAATCAATACATGCTGGCAGGCCAAAGTGAGGAATAATTTATTTTAAAAGCACCTTAACAACAAAAGCTGCTGTGGCTCGGGTCGCAGGAAATGCTTCTGGCCATCTGGTCAGTTAATCTACTATGACTAAACAAAATTTATAATGTCCAGCCTTTGGCATTGTTATGAAATCTATCTGTAGGTGCTCAAAAGGTGTGTAAGCCAGAGGATGCCCACCAAAGGCTTTTAACCACGAAAATGATGAAATGGCTACAGTGAGTTACCTCCTTAAATGGAGGGTTTAAAAAGAGCTTTCCGAGCTTTTGCATTAGAGAGAAGAAGGGAGAGGTGCCAAGGGGACTGAGTAGGTGTTTTACATTGTGTAAGACATATGAAAAAACAACCCCCAAAAAAGTCCAAAAAAAGTACATACAATATACATACATACATCTGAGGAAGAGATAACTTGCAACTAAAATGGCCAGGGAAATGAAGGGATGAGATCACTCCAAAGTTTTGACCCTGTTTTTTTGTTTTTGTTTTTTTATGTTCTTCAAGCACGATCACTTTATTTACTGTTAACAAAGCAGGTCAGATTGGCCACCCTAGGAAGGCCATCGACCCCAGTAAAGGGGGGGGATCCTTTATTTACTCATAGGATGGGGTAGGGGGAGCGATTGGCATCCAGGTAAAGCTAAGTCATCAGTGCCCCTCTCTTGACAATGATTAAATGTTAATTGTCTTATGGGAATCATCTGCTTCTTGTAATCTTTGTTAGGGGAACATAGCTACCTGGTTTAATCCCTACTTGGGGGAAGTCAAGACTACAGACCACTTGACTTTTGAAGGATGACACCAAGTTAAGCTGGAATTTAGGAAGAATTTCTTCCTAAAATGAGAGAAATTAGATCTCTATTTCTACTCTAAAGTCTAACTTGTTATGGAGCCAAAGTTCACATTTCCTTTATCCTTTGATGCCAAGACCTTCAGGTCCTACCTTCTAGCAGTCAAGAAGGATTAAGGAAAATAAAAATGTAAAGTAGAAAGGTCCAGTATATAGATTCCAGATTAGGAGCATTAAAAGAGAGAGAGAGAGAAAATGCCAAGAACCTTTAATTTGCATGCAGAAGCATAAAGCAATTATGTGTAGAGGTCAAGAAGCAATTTACCTCTAAGTCATGGTATCTATTTTGAGATGGTCAATATTGGCCTCCACTGAAAATAGCTGCACAAAAAAATTTGTTCTGTTCCCTTTCTGTTCTGCTTTTTTGGTTCTGATATTATGTCTCTGTCTACTGCTAGAGACAGTAAGATGAGTAAGCCAGGGATAGGCACAACACAATCATATACAAAAAAGAAGATTTAAAAACAGTGTAGGGGGTTGATCAAAGATATTATTTGATTAACTGGATCAAGATTGATCATTTTTAGAACTTTTCAGAACATCTATGGGCATGAATGTTGGCATCTTGATATCTCCTTATCAAGTCTATGACTGGGAGAGCCCTTGAGATAATAAAATAATAGGTTCAAACTTCCATAGAAAAGAGTGTGAGATGAACCACCCTTTATGCTAGCCTCTAAAAGGGAGTCTTTAGGGATCTCAGCTTTCTTTTTACCCATTTTCATGTATCCTTAAAATAATGAGGGCACTGCCTAGCAAAGAGCAAACCTAGGCAATGATGCTCATTTGGCCCAAGAGCAGAGATCCTGATACCAAACCTTGGAGACTTCCTTCTTAAGCTCCCACCTACCTTGGGGAAGAGTATCTAATAGTAATGGTTTCTATAATAATAATACCAAATCAGTTATATGGGATCCATGTCCTCTCTAGCACTGCTTAAACAAGATGAAAATTCCTAAACATGAATCCACAATGAAGACCATTTTTTACAGCCTGGGACAAAGGCTGCTATTTTAATTGCACTCTAACAAACACGTAGGAGTTCAAGCCAATAATTCTTTCATGGAAATACTCATCTTTTAAATATAGTGCCAATGTGTGCATGCCCATATCTTCCATTGGCAGATGTTCTTAGAAGCTTCAGAGGCTTGCCTCCTCCTTATATACTTATCATGTTAATCAGAGCATACCTTTAATCAACCCCCTAAAAGAGAAATAATAAGGAGATAATCCAGGAAAACAGCATAACTACATAAAGGAGGAAGAAAAAGGAAAAACATAATTTTTTAAAAGGAAGGATAAAAAGAGAAGAAATAGTAAAAAAAAGTAGACAAACATTTTTAAAGTTTATGAAAAATCAAATTAAAATCCGGTCAAGAGAGAATGAAAGGGACATCTAGGTGGCTAAGTCAATCTCTTTGTTAACTGTTGAATCACCAAGGAGTGTCTCACTTTGTTCCAAGATCAAACATAAACTACCAGAGGACTGGTCTGAGTCAGACCCAGTCTAGCACAAGAGTGTAGGCAATAATTCTGCATCTCATGTTCATCTTATAGAAACCCAAGGGCCCAGGAAATTTCTATAGAAAGGAATGGGAAAGATAATGCCTGTGCCCAATCTTCTATGAGACAGAAAGAGAACAGAGAGAATTGTACTTTCCCTATGTGGGCCTAGAGTCAGGAGGATCTGAATTCAAATCCAATTTCAGATACAAGATATGTGACCCTGGGCAAGACACTTACCCTCTGTTTGTTTTAATCCACTAGAGAAGGAAATGGCAAACCATTCCAGTATCTTTACCAAGAAAACTCCAAGGACTGTATGATCCATAGGGTCATGAAGAGTTGGACATGACTGAACAACAACAAATGTGAGATCTGGATGGGAAATCTTAGAAGACAAAGAAGGAAGCAAACTGTATGTGTCAGTATCTAAGGTTTACATCCTCTCTTCCTTTCAGTGACCTTGGATTAGACCTTCCTGGCTGCCTGGCTGCCATTAGAGCAATCAGAGTAAATGACTGTTTGGATTGTGATTGCTATGGCTTTCGTGAAATTGAGTGAAATGCTTTGGTCATTGGCTGTGGCCTGATGCCACTGCTGCAGTCAGAGATGTGAGTAGTCAGTGATAGAAATGACCAGAAACCAGCAGCAGTGTGGGAAAGATTGTTAAGGATGATACATAGAGAAAAAAATAAAACAGACTGTACACAGGATATATGTGGTTTGGGAATTGAGGATAATGATGATGAGCAAATAAGGAGGCACAAATTAATATTGTAATGACTGCAAAAATTTTTGGAATCAAACATTATGACTTATTAGTTTGTTGGGTATTTTTTACACTAAAAGATAAAGAGCACAGAAGGCAGGCCCAATTCAGACATCATTGACTGATTTTTGGAGCATCTAATTTATTCCCTGCCATGACTCTAAATTCCCATTCTTCTTAAAAAGAAAAAAAGCTGTCACAGTTTTCCCCTTCAATCACCTAGCTGCCCAGATCCAGCTCTGCAGTTTTCTCCTCTCCTCATGATCATATCCGAGAAACCTCACTTACTTATTCTGGCCTGCACTAGATTTGGCTTCATTTTTTGACAGGCCTTTCCCTGTTGGCTAGTATCAAATATGACTCTGCAATCTGATGTTTTAAAAAAAAGACACAGTGTTGTGCTTCTTTCCCATTTCATGATCCTTATGATTATGTGGCTCCCTCCTTGGGGGGAAAAGGAGGGTTGAACACAGAAACATAGAATTTGGTGTAAAAATACACTAAACTCAACAAAGAACCAAGGATGATGAAGTAGAAGGGACTTAAGATGGGGAATAGGAAAATAAAACTGAGAAGAGAATAGTCACAAGCAGACTTTAACTTTGGTGGGCAGATGATAAAAGGGGTAGGGAGCAGGAAATGAAAAGAGAAAGATCCAGTCACCATGAAGAGGGGAGGGGCAGCAAACCATTTCAATGACAGATAGACAGACAGACAGAAAAGAACTATAAGAGAATATGATGAAGCAAAATGCACAATTAAGAATCATAGCCATGAATATGAATGAGATGAACTCAAGGCAAGAGGATAAAAGAATAGAGTAGAAAGTAGAATCAATAATATGTTTTTTACAAGAAATAAATTTGAAACAGAAACATTTATGCAGAGTTAAAATGAAGGACTTAGAGAAATGTGTTATGCTTTAGGAAGCTTTTTAAAAGCAGCAATAACAATTATAATCCCATACAGACAAGACTAAAAATAACTGCTGTTTAAAAAAAAATAAGCAGGGAAACTATATTATTCTTACATATAGAAAAAATCCTTAAATATTTATTTTGTGTGTGTATGCTTAAGGGCACAGATGGTGCAATGGATAGAACCCTGGGCTTGTTGACCTCAGACACTTACTAAATTTGTAACTCTGGGCAAGTCACTCAAGCACTAGTTTCCTCATCTGTAAAATGGGGGTAATAATTATATCTACTTCCCAAGTGTAATATTTATAGGTAAAATGGGTGGGATTGAAAAACAGGGGATACGGAAGGTTTTATAATAGGGAATGGAGGAGTTGAAGGGAGAGAGGGAATGACTGCTGTTGAGGTAAAAGGAGAGTGATGCCCCCTGCCAAGAGGCTATTTTTTGAAAAAAAAATGGGGTTCCCGAGAAATGGGCCACTTATGATAGCCTGAGGGGATGTCTTCTTTATAGAATGATGTTGCAGATACCCCAGAGCAGGTAAGCATGGACCCTCTTGAGGGACAAGTCTACCCCCAGATTTAGTTGTCCAGCAGGGGTCCAATAAGGACTGTTTATAGTTGAATGGCTGTCCTGAGGTTCAGTTCCCTCTATGTCTCCTGAAATGTTAGTCCTCTCATCTGACTGTGATATTCAAATAAAGATAAATTTTAATAACAATTTTGGATTGGGGAGGTATCAGGGAAGAGGGAATAGGGATGTCCCTAGATGAGATTTGAGTCTCTCTCAGCTTTTGAGCTGAGGACAGGCCTCACAGGCTGGTGAAGGGTTTCTTTATTCCTGTCTATGCTATATCTGTGCTAGCTTTCTTAATTTCAAAAGTCTTAGCAGTAGACAGTGAGAGGAAGAAAAGTTCTGACTTTCAGAGCTGGTTGGGCCTGCATCTTCAGGCTGATGCCCCTAAAGACCAGCCTTACAGTTCAAACTGCTTTGCTTAAGTCCTTTTTATCAATGACACGATCACAGGGATCCAGGGAGAGCACACAGTTGGGAAAATCAGGAAAATAGAGGCATTTCTATCCAGAAACCAGGAGAGACCTCCTTCCACTTCCAGGGCCAGGAAGGAAATGAGAGCCACAAGACCAACTGCCAGTCCTAGTTGCCCCTTCCCCCACTAACTGTCTGTCTTATCAATATCTTCTCTCTAACACTCCAACTGCTGTTTATTCCAACTCTGTGGCAGAAAGTCCAGAACTTGCTTTAGTTTTCCTTTTCCACACAAGGTTGTGAAGATCAAATGAAATAATTGTAAAACACTTAGTACACTGTCTGACACATAGCACAATATAAATGTTAGCTATTATTATAAATACTATTTGAGGTTTTCTTGGGGAAAATACTAGAGTTGTTTGCCTTTTCCTTCTCTGGCTCAAATTACAGATGAAGAAACTGAGGCAATCAGGATTAGGTGACTTGCCCAGGGTCATACAGCTAGTATAAATGTTTGAGGTCAGATTTCAACTCAGGTCTTCCTGACTCCAGGCCCCTTTGTCCACTTTAATCACCTAGCTGCTCATCTGGAAATCATGATTGGTAATAATAGATAATTTCATCCAGAAAAACAAAACCACTGAGAAAAAATTACTAAATTTTTGGGATAAAGTAAAATATATTTCTTTAAACACTTCCATCAACAAAAGTGTTTGAGTTAGGCAACTTAAAAAAACAAACAAACCTGATTGTACCTGAAGCCCAGTGTTCTGACTAGATATTACCAATTCCCCTGCCTCAACCTTTGAATATTTTGTAAAATAATTTAACCCCATCCCCTTTCTCTTGCTGTCCCTCCAGAGCCTCTCGAACCTTCTCTATGGACTTTTGGTTGTTACACAAAACAATTTAGGTAACAGTTTCATGAGGCTCTGCCTTCCATGAGATTCTCTCCCTGATAAAATGTATTGCTCCTGTTCCCTGCAGGGATACTCTTTGCCTAGCGCTGTTGACCTTAGATTGCAATTTACTCTCCTGGATTAAAGAATCTTTGTTGTTGCTACTTTGGTAATCTTTAATTCAAGTTGATACAACTTTGAAAATTTATACAACTTAGAAACTTTGAAAGTCTTATTGACACAATGAGTAACCACAATGCACAATTTTAGAAGTTTCATAATGAAATAGGCTACCCACCTCCTGATGAGATTCAGAGTGAAGACTGAGACATTTTTTGACAAATTTAAATTGGGAAATTTATTTTGATTGACTGTAACAGATTTTGCATTTATTGCTTTCTTGATGGGTTGGGGGGAGAATGGAAGGTAGAAAAAGACAGCTCTTGATTTGAAAAAAAAATTAAAAACAAGATTGCATTATTTCACAGACAACCCTTTTTTCAAAGTTGAAAGAGAAAGAATGTTTGGACAAGATCCTGGAGTTAATAGATGGGATGAGATTGATAGCATGAGTAAAGAGATTGTTCTTAACCACTTCTATCTCAGAAACTGGGGAACAAAAAGACTGAAGATGTAGAGGGTCTTGTGATACGGAAAAGAAATGAGGGAGCCCATGAAAATGACTTCATTTTCTCAGCAAAAATAGTAACAAAAATATTTGCTCAGAGAGACAATAGATATCATGTTGGAGACTGCATTCCAAAAAACCCATCTATATTTTTATTGTACAGTACTGTGTGCTCAATCTCTCCTTCCCTCCCCCATTACCCCCCTCTCTCTTTCTCTCCACCCCTCCCCCCAAACTCCTGCCCCTCTGCTAGGAGCTCCTTAGGCCTACCACTGTTCCCCCACCAAAAAACCCCAAACCCTTAGAAAATATCAAAACCTCCAAATGAAAGCAAGAGGGAGGCTGGAAGAGACTGTCACTGCCACTTTTAGGCCAAGATGAGGACATAAGGGTGATAGGAACAAGATAGGAATATTTCAGTACTATCCACCCAGAAACTGAACTAAATTCAAACATGCCAACAGCTCTATAGAATTCCATTCTAAGGGGGCAGCTGGGTATCTCAGTGGATTGAGAGCCAGGCCTAGAAACGGGAGGTCCTAGGTTCAATTCCAGCCTCAGACACTTCCCAGCTGTGTGACCCTGGGCAAGTCACTTGACCCCCATTGCCTAGCCCTTACTACTCTTCTGCCTTGGAGCCAATACACAGTATTGACTCCAAGATGGAAGGTAAGGGTTTTTATTTAAAAAAAAAAATTCCATTCTAAAATAAGAGAGGTGGCAGTGGGTAGCTCAGAGTCAGGCCTAGAGATAGGAGGTCCTGAGTTCAAACCTGACCTCTGACACTTCTAGCTGTGTGAATCTGGACAAATCACTTAACCCCCATTGCCTAGCCCCTTACCACTCTTCTGCCTTGCAACCAAAAAAAAAAAAGTAAATAAAATGATAAGAGATAATGAGATATATCTAGAGGTTATGTTACATTTGGAGCACCTATCTGACCCAAAGCCAATGATATACACATGGAATATGCATTTCAACTGATCAGCAAGCATTTATTAAGCTAGTATTATGTGCCAAGCATTAGGCTAAGTGCTGGGAATACAATGAAGGCAAAAATAGTCCCTGCCCTCAAGGAGCTTACCTTCTAACGGGAGGCAGAAAGTAAATGATTAGGTACACACAAGAGTAAATGGAAAGTAGCCAAGGAAGGGTAGGCAACTGGGTGGGGAAACAGAGGACGAGGATAGTGTTGGAGTTGAATCTTCTAAGAAGGCAGAGAATTTTGTAAAAGGTGGAGGTATGAAGATAGAACATTCCCAGCACGGAAAAGGGTCAGTTTTGCACAAAGATTTGGAGATGGGAGGTGGCAGTTTTATATGGATCACAGAATGAGTGAAAGGATGTAAAGCCCAAGAACCCTAGAACGGTAAGGAACCATCATGCAAAAAGAGTTAAATACCAAACAAAAGACCTCACATTTTATCTGGAAATTACTGGGGTTTACTGCGTGGGGTTAAGAGGGCCTGGATTGGGAGGAGGGATTTAGACCCAGGATTTAGCACACTTGCATGGCTCTTTGGCTGGCTTTGGGCCTCAGGATGGCTTTCTTTCAGCACTAGGCATGGTGTCTAAAATTTCAAACTAAGCCTTTGTCTGTAGAGGACTCGTTTGGGGGTGAGAGGAATAGGAAGAAAGTATTAGCTTTATGCAAGATGGGAGAGAGCCTATGGAAATGGGGTACGACAGATGAACCTGGACGAGAGCTATCTTCACAAATAGTGTTGGCTTGGCAGCCATTCTTCCCTCGGTGTGGGCTTCTCTTATAGCTGATGGTTAGGCCCTTCTGAGTTCAGTGTCTGAGGCCAGTGTGCTTATGGACTCGGGGTTTCCAGTGGCTGCTTGCTTGGTGCTTTTCATTGGGATTTCCGAGCCGCCATGAAGGAATTAAGCTCCCCAAGAACTTGAAAGGAGGGCGCCTCCCTTCATCACAGCCAGGAATGGAGGGGCTGGATCACTATTCCAATTCGGGGGCTCGGGGCGGGGTCCACCGCCACTGCAGCCGCGACTGCTCAGCCCGGGAAAGGGGGGGCAGCATAGGCCCAGCCCCCCAGAAGGAGGGGCTGGGCAGTGTGGCCGGTTTGTCCCCGCCCTTCCCCGGAGCCGCTACATAAGTGGCTCCCGCACCTCCCCCGACTCAGTGAGTTACTTACCTCGACTCTTAGCTTGTCGAGGGCTGTAACGAGAACCCGGGGATCCCTCTTCCTGCTGTCGCAACCGCTGCTTAACCCATTAACCACCATGGTGAGTTGGCAGGGCAGTTCCAGGGCTGGGCTAGGGTTGAATGAGGAGCACTGGGCTGGGAGCTCAGGCCAGGCGGCTGCCAGCACCTCCAAAGCCGGGGGTAAAAAAAATGGGGTAGGGACAGCGAATAGAGGGAGGGATGAGGCTGGGAAATGTTAGGTTGGGTTTTCGGGCTAGAGCCAGGCTAGAGCAAATGATTGGGTTGGGCTAAGGGAGAGAAGGAGGGTGGCCCCATTTGCAGGCTCAGGCTCTTGCGTGGGACCGCAATGCGGCGTGGAGCCAGCCTCCTCAGCCCCCCTGACTTGGATGGAAAGGTGGGGCGCGCGCTCTTTCCGCCCCAGCCACTGGCTGCAGTGTCTCTTCCCGCGCGCGCCCAGACCGACGCCCTCCTTTTTCCCTCCCCCCTCTCTTGCGCGCGCCTGCAGGGGTCGTCTTCGCGCCTCTGCTTCCGCAGTCTCCCCGCGCTTTCTGGCGGGGGCGGGAAGAGCCAGGCAGAAAAAAACTGCCACACGCCCGCGAGCACGCGGCCAGTCTGCGTCAAAACGCGCGCCCGCCGCCCGGGTACCAGCCTCCCCTCCCGGGCTCGCGCCTCTGCAGTCTTGCAGATCCGCAGTCCCGGGGAGGGGAAGCCCCGCCCCTAGCTTAGGGAGAGGTGGCCTGCTTTTTCAACTTTTAAAAAATTTAAACTAATGAAAATAACGTCGATGGCTTGGCAGGGGCCCCCAGGCGCCAACAGGATTAGGGTCACGCTGCCTTTCCAGGCCACCTCTTGTAAAGACAATAGCAGCATGGCCATCTGTTCCTCCCTGACCCGGCCTCCCTAGCTTCCGCTGGGCTAGGCTGGGCTAGGAATGCGCGTGGGAGCAGGTGGTGGGAGGGGAGGGCAGAGGCAGGAGGAGTGGGGGAGACTCGTAAGAGCAGAAATCGGATCTGGCTCCAGATCTGGGCCGAAGATAATCCCCCGCCATGCCCAGGACAGATGTGGAGGGGCTGAACTGAGCAGAACCTCCCCAGGAGAGGTGGGGAGGGGCCGACACGGCCTCTGCAGACGTGGACTGCCGCAGTTGTCCAGTATCCAGACTGGGGAGGAGGGAGACAGGCCGGCGCAATTGCTGCTGTGGTCTAAATAGCGCCTTCATTCTTCTCCCTTCCCCTCCCCCACCCACCCAGTCTGAGGGCCAGATATTTCCTCTTTGCAATTCTAGCCTTGCTTCCTGTCTGTGCTACTTACTTGCTGCTCAAAAATCTGGCCTTCCTTTGAAGAGAAAGGAGGCTGGACATGTGCTGCACAGGCAGGAAGCAGTGACTAAGCTCTCCTACTTCGGAGATGTGAAACTTACAGGCCAGCAGAGAGGGTGTTAAGAAAATGTCAGCCTAGTCTCACCCTTAAAAAAAAAATTACTGTATGGGAACCCCAGGGGGATGCTGATTCCAATATGAAGCCAAAAGGAGAGCCCCCTAGTTAGTTAAAATGAGAGAAATGGTGGTAATTAGCCCTCACTTCTTTGTAGGTGGGCTTGTTGATGTCTTATGGATGAAATCCTAGATCGTTCCAGACAGCCGCTGGTTTGGTGAAATGAACCCAAAATCGATATTGCCCCTTCCCTGCCATACAAATTTCCGTAATATGACTACTTTTAATACTACCTGTTGTTGGAGGTTTTTTAAGCCCGTGGAAGGTTAAAATGTTTTACAAATGCAATTAGTTATGAGAGGAACTTTGGAAACCCTAGGGCTGAAACCAAGAGCCATGCAGATTTTTCTGTGATATGAGATCTATGAGGAAGTTGACTTTCTCTACTCTTATTCCACAGCGTGAGTGCATCTCTATCCACGTTGGCCAGGCTGGTGTCCAGATTGGCAATGCCTGCTGGGAGCTGTACTGCCTGGAACATGGTATCCAGCCTGATGGGCAGATGCCAAGTGACAAGACCATTGGGGGAGGAGATGACTCCTTCAACACCTTCTTCAGCGAAACGGGGGCTGGCAAGCATGTCCCCAGAGCAGTGTTTGTAGATCTGGAACCAACTGTCATTGGTAGGTCTGGCCATCAGCAATAAAGGCTCTTCTCCCCCACACACCCATATATCATTTATTTTTCTTTCCCATTCTCATAACCCTGTTTATGACTTTCTCCTCCTAGATGAAGTTCGTACTGGAACTTACCGCCAGCTCTTCCATCCTGAACAGCTGATCACTGGCAAGGAAGATGCTGCCAATAACTATGCCCGTGGGCACTACACTATTGGCAAGGAAATCATCGACCTTGTTCTAGACAGGATTCGGAAACTGGTAAGTATAAGAATAACAGAAAAACACATTTTGATCCTAATAGTTATGGTGGACCAAGGGTGGAGAAACTTGACTATTTTAGGAATTGTTTGGGGTTGTACACAGCAGTGAATTTTTAGAACAATCATTCAGCAATCAGCCTGAACAATTATTTCAAATCTCACTATAAAAGATGACCTAGACAATTATACTAAAATGACCTTCTTTAAGGATAAGGCTGTCCCCGTATTGCTGACAACTATATCCTCTCCAGTCAAAGTCTTTAGACAGGTGAACATTAGACTTGATCTAGGCACAAATTAAGCAAGATTCCTGTGAGGCTGCTCTAGAAAGAGGGAATGTCTTTCAGTATTATGACCTGTTGATTAAGACCAACTAAAGATCAAGAAAGCAACATTTCTCTTTATCTGTTTCTAGATTGCTAGGAATTTTAACTATGGGTAGGCAGATGTAGTTGTACCCAGTGATAACTATCCTTCAGACACCTTTCTAAAGGAAATTAGAGACACTGGCTTATTTGTAGCTAATAGTTCCTTTAATAAATTCAATAAATTAGGACAGGTTTAGGTCTGCTGTTGATACAGACATGACTTAGTAGACTGGGGCTGCTTCTGTTTGGGTTGAGATATTTCTTCACCTATTCCATAATGGCGATAGTTTTGGTAGCAGGAAATAAAAACAAAGCAAATGGAAACTGTACAAAATAACGGATTCTTGCTGTTATTTTCCTTTCTAACAGGCGGATCAGTGCACAGGTCTTCAAGGCTTCTTGGTTTTCCACAGCTTTGGTGGTGGGACTGGCTCTGGTTTCACCTCTCTGCTGATGGAAAGGCTGTCTGTTGATTATGGCAAGAAGTCCAAGCTGGAGTTCTCCATTTACCCAGCCCCACAGGTTTCCACTGCTGTGGTAGAGCCCTACAACTCCATTCTGACCACTCACACCACCCTGGAGCACTCTGATTGTGCCTTCATGGTAGACAATGAGGCTATCTATGATATCTGTCGCAGAAACCTTGATATCGAACGTCCAACCTACACTAATCTAAATCGCCTTATTAGTCAAATTGTGTCCTCCATCACTGCCTCTCTGAGATTTGATGGTGCCCTGAATGTTGATCTGACAGAATTCCAGACCAACTTGGTGCCCTACCCCCGAATCCATTTCCCCCTGGCCACATATGCCCCAGTCATCTCTGCTGAGAAAGCCTACCATGAGCAGCTTTCTGTAGCAGAGATCACCAATGCTTGCTTTGAGCCTGCCAACCAGATGGTGAAATGTGACCCTCGCCACGGTAAATACATGGCTTGCTGCCTGCTGTACCGTGGGGATGTGGTGCCCAAAGATGTCAATGCCGCCATTGCTACCATCAAGACAAAGCGAAGCATCCAGTTTGTGGATTGGTGCCCAACTGGCTTCAAGGTTGGCATCAATTACCAGCCTCCCACTGTGGTTCCTGGTGGTGACCTGGCCAAGGTACAGAGGGCTGTGTGCATGCTGAGCAACACTACAGCCATTGCTGAGGCCTGGGCTCGCCTGGACCACAAGTTTGATCTGATGTATGCCAAGCGTGCCTTTGTTCACTGGTATGTGGGGGAGGGCATGGAGGAAGGAGAGTTCTCTGAGGCACGGGAGGATATGGCAGCCCTGGAGAAGGATTATGAGGAGGTTGGGGTGGATTCTGTTGAAGGAGAGGGTGAAGAGGAAGGAGAAGAGTATTAGTTCCCCCTGCCATACAATTGCAGCATGTTTCATCCAAAACTCATCAGCTTAAACACGCTTAGCTTATCTGTTAGGCGACTGTTTTGAAAGGTACCATGATGGATCAGGAATAAAGAAAGAGAAAGGTCAGAGTTGTAGACTCCAAAAAACATCTGTACCTCTATTCATGAAAAATGATATCAAGAAAATGCTCAGTAGACATGGCAGGCACTGAAAAACATCATGAGGAAAGAAATCAATTCTATTTCAATGATAGGAAATGACTCATTAATGATGTGGGGATAATTCTTGAATCAGCTGTATCAGTATGGTCACATCACAGACTAGTTTGGCAAAGAAAGTATGAAGACTGGAGAATAGGATTAAAAGAAAGAAGGTACCATGGTGGTATGAAGGCAGCCTTGATAGTACAGCTAGCAATCTGGTTAGTTTGTCTACACTGTCAAAACTGTGATCATGTCTAAGTTTTTCATATGTGTGTAAAATTCCCATCATGTCTGAAATTAAAGGCTTTAAGAAAACATGCAGTCCTGACTTCTGTCTGGTGTTTTAAATGGCATATTATGTCTCAAAAATGCTGTACCATTCCCTTTTCTCTGAATGCTCCTACCAATATAACTTTAAATACTGATGAGTGATGCTAGTTTTACAGGTTACCTGCCTGGCTCCTGGAGGGAATATGTGTTCTCTTATAGTCTTACCATTTGAGATGGTAAGAAAGGTAGAGAAAGGAAAACAGGACAAGTCATGTTTTTACCGTGAGCTAGCTGAGGCCATAATAATTTCCTAGTGCTTTTCAGTTTCCCTCTTTATTAGCTGAGATGCCCAAAAAAGTAAGTCTCCAAGCCAAAAGGAAATAGATTTATTACGAGAGAGGCAGTCTCACAATAAAGCCAGACTGGTTAGTTTCCTTTGTTCAAATCCCTAGCATAGGAAAGTTAAGATAGGAGTAGGTAAGTAAGTGTAATTTGGGGGTAAGAATTTAGACCAAAGATACAATAAAGGGAATTCAGTTTATTGGTGTGCAGACACCAAAGCAATTTTTATCTAAGTTTTGGTCTGTACAAAGTGGGGAACGGAAAGGCTTTGTAAGTAGGAAGTGACAAAGGCATGGGATTGCAGAGGAGGGTCTGGTCACATGCACAAAACTGAAAGAGCAGCTCCAGAATCTGGGGAAGGGATAAAATCGAGGACCAAAGACTGTTGAGGATCCGTTTTTCCTGTTCAGTCAGGAGAACAGAGAGGTGGCTTCCTGTTGGCTGTTTGTGCCTGAAGGAGGTGACTTGCCTTTCCTGATAACCAGAGGTTCCTGTGTTTCCAGTTATTAAGAGGTTCCTGAGATCCTGTCCATCCCTGTCTCCAGTTGCCATCTTCCCAGAGACTTGTAAGCTCCTGGTTCCTGAGAGGTTTCCTGACTGAATGTGTGTGAGAGCCACAACCCAGATAAAACCCTATCTTTAAGAAGAGGCTTGTAGCCATCTTGGCCTCAGCCTAAGAGACCAAGCACCCAGAGAGTTCAAACCCTCTTTCTGCTCTGACAAGCTTTTATTGTATTACAATTTAATTTGAGGACCAGTAGGTTAGGCTAGATTATAGAGTGGGGATGTTAATTAGAGAGAGCAGATTTAAGCAGCTTGAAGACCCAAAGACCGTAGAAGTTGGGTAGAGAATATAGATTTTTACACTTAGGGAATCTTTTTTTCCCTGGTCCTCCATCATTCCATTTTACTTGACTATTCATAAACTACGTTACTGGTTTTTAAAGAAGAGTCAGGTAAGTGTTTTGGCCTAAGAGTTTACTCTCAGACCTACCCAGGCCTGTAAAGTGAGTTCCTTTTTAGTAAATATAACAACTCTACAAACTTTAAGTCATCTTACTCCTCTATTTCATTAGCAACCAAAGACCCTGAGCTTTGTGAGTGGCCATGTATACCCAAACACTTAAACTAAAGATACAACAATTTTTATCAGATATGCTTATAGTTCTTCAACAATCACCTATATTCATAGTTCCCCAAGAATCCAGGTATCTCCAGATTATATGGGTGTATTTGAACCACAACTTCACATAATAGAGCAAAGAGAGGAGTCAGAACACTATGCTTGTTGTGTGATTTTAGAAATAGATTCAGAACTATGCTTACATGACTAAGATACAGATGGAATTATTTTGATTATTTTTAGAAAAGTTTAAGGGGGCAGCTGGGTGGCTCAGCTGGGGAGGTCCTAGGTTCAAATCTAGCCTCAAACACTTTCCCAGCTGTGTGACCCTGGGCAAGTCACTTTACCCCCATTGTCTAGCCCTTACACAATAAAATACACAATATTGATTCTAAGATGGAAGGTAAGAGTTTTTAAATAATAAAGAAAGGGGAAAAAAGAAAAGTTTAAGATCTATGCTCACAAAATGACTAAATTAGGAAAATCTGCTGATACTGATGTAATGAGTGGGGTAGGGGATTTCACATTTATAGCATTGAACTAAATGAACTCAATATCCCTTAGATTTTATCTTAATGAAGAAGATTATACTGCTAAAACATGGGTAAGTGGGACATTCTTTACTTCATACTATTAATCTCTTGAGAGGTGGCCCTTACACCCAAACCATTTGTGCTCTTCTTTGGGAGCTTGCCTCTTTGAACTCCTGCTTTTTACAAACATTTATCTCTCTTATATTAAAAAAAAACAACAACAACCTTCTTTTGACATTATTAACCCTTCAGGCTATCTCCCAGTACTTCTATTTCATAGACAAACTTATTAAAAATTTAATTGTATACTGGCATAATGTCTTTCAATCCCAACATTCAACAAACTTTTGGCCAAGGTTACCAGGGATTACAGTTGCTAATTAGGATGACCTTTTCTCATCCTGAATTCTTGACCTTGGATTTCTAACATAATGATCTCTTTCTTTAGTATTCCCCTCTAACATTCCTCACCTTCCCAACCACTCTTAACCAATCATCCCATGTCTCCACTCTAGATGTCTTAGCTCTCTTGGATTCATTTCTTTCTTTGTTAAATAAAAATTCATTTCTTTAAAAAAGCAACCAAAAAACCCTTACCTTCTGTCTTAGAATCTATACTGGTTCCAAGGCAGAAGAGCTTTAAGGGCTAGGCAACTGGGATTAAATGATTAACTAAGAACACATAGCTAGGAAGAGTCAGGTCACAATTGAACTCAAATCCTAACTCCAGATCTTAGCACTGAGCCAGCTAGCTGCCCCTGGATTCATTTATTTATTTGCAGATGACCCCTAACTACGTATCCTCTCTTAATCTTTCTGATGAGCTCAAGTCATTTTTCTAATTTTCAAGTAGAGATGTCTTCCTCTCCCTTTCCCAATCCTGCATTAGAGAAGGCTAACCTTTGATAAATATCATATACTACATTCTTCCATAATAAAATCTTTCTCTGGAGATGCATAACATTTGCCTTTCTTAAATCCTTTAGATATTTATACATGTACATATACATATATGTGTGTGTGTGATATACATGTGTATGTGATATATGTTATACATACATCATGTATAATGTCCATAGTTGATTTGAATGTTCACATTCACAGTTGCTCTTCAAACAACATTGTTGTTACTGTATGCAACATTTTCTTTTCTCTGCTCATTTTACTCTATTATTTCATTCAAGTCTTTCCATGTTTTTCTAAAACTAAGTTGCTCATAATTTCTTATAGCATAGTACTTTTCCATCATAATCACATACACAGTTCATTAATTGATGGTCATACCTCAATTTCCAGTTCTTTGCTACCACAAAAAGCTGCACTAAATATTTGTGAACATCTAAGTAGGTTCTTATCCCTTTTTCCCTAATCCTGTTGGGAAATAGAGCTAATAGTGGTATTGCTGGGTCAAAGGGTATACACAGTTTTATAACTCTTTGGGCATAATTAGTGTGTAATGTATTAATGTCCCCATTTTTCCTCTTTCCCTCCAACATGTGTCATTTTCTTACAATTTGGGAAATGGCTCACGGTCTTATAAGTTGTACTCAATTCTCTATATATTTGAGATGTGAAGCCTTTCTCTGAAAAACTATAAAGTTTCTGCTTTCCTTCTACTCTTGGCTACATTGGTCTTATTTGTACAAAAGTTTTTTTTTTAATTTAATAGAATCAAAATGATCCATTTTATATCCCACAATGCTCTCTGTCTCCTGTTTATTCATAAACCCTTCCAACCAATAAATAAGATAGGTAATATTATATTCTATATTCTATATTCTAGCTTACCTTTATGTCTAGGTCATGTAGCCAGTTGGAACTTATCTTGGTAAATGGTGCAAAATACTGATCTATGCCTGATTTCTGCCAGCCTGCTTTCCAGTTTTCCCAGCACTGATAAGCTACAAGTCTTATACCAGCTGTTAGATGTCTCTACCTACATGTCCCAGAGGCATCTCTGGGACAAGATTAAAATGTGACTCATCATATTCCTCTACCTTTTCCCCAAATTTCCTAGTTTCCTTTGAACACCACCGTCCTTCTAGTCATCCATTTTGGCGAACTCAGACAGCTTTTTAATTCTTGATTCTGCTTTCCTATCTCTTATGTTCTTGTCTCCACTCTCCACTCTCATAGACAAATCAGGCCTTCTTTATTTTCACCTGAAATATAGCAATACACGTCCCCATCAGCCTCTTTGCTGTTAGTCTCTCACCCCAATTCACCTCCACATAATTGCCACAATAGTCTCCCCTAACGCTCATTTCTGACCATGTCCTTACCTTAGTAGATAATCTTCAGTGACAGGATAAAATACCATCTCCTGGTCAGTTGGGGTTTCTATCCTTTCATTGTCTGGTTCTTGAATGCTTTTCCAAACTTTTTGTACATTCCTTGATTTCACACTCTCGGCTGGCCTTTTTGCCGCCCCAGAACTGCTCCCATTGTTCACTTTCCTGCTTTGGTACAGGCTGTCTGCTCCCCATTCCTCAGCTATACTCCCATCTCTCCCTCACTTCTAAGAAGTCTTCTCAAGGAAGCCTTTCCAGATCCCCTTCGTGGATAGTGTTCTTTTTCCTGAAATCGCCTTCTAATAACTTACTTGTGCCCCTCAATAGAATAGAGCTCCTTAAGGACAGGAACTACTGTTAATTTTGACTTTGTTTCCCCAGTGCATGAGAGCACAATAACGTGCACATATGAAGAGCTTAATAATTGCTTGCCTAAATGAATTGAAATCAAATAGAAATATAGGCTTTAATACAATTACAAATCTTCACAGGTCTGTGATCTCTAGGAAAACTGACATGAATGTGCCCTAATATTGATTCAGATCAAAAGGACTTAGTTGGTTAAGAAGGTAAGCACAATACTTTTCTGCATATTTCCAAGGATAAACATGGACGCTTCCCCTAATGTATAATGAAACTGGTTTCATGCCTTTGCAATGAGTTCATATGACTAGAAAAAAAATTTTGTATTGACTAATCCTTTGATAGTCTTTCCAAACCTCAGTTAAACTGTGCCCTACCTAACATAAAAGGCCTGACCCTAAACTTTGTTGACAAACTGTGAATACTCCAGGATCACCTCTACACGAGGAGGCAGCTGGGTGGAACCTGACTATACCAAGTAGAACAGTGATGTTTGACACTGTCCCTGCTCTGGAAGGAGGTCACCAGAACCTGGGTGATTGAATAAATAAAAAGAAATAAAATTTTATTTCTTCCCGGTTGTATTATCATGTGAGAGAGCAAAGAAGGGTTAGATTCATAAGGAATTTGATAACATAAGGGAAAGCAGTCCAACCAAAAAATATAAATATCCCAATATCAGAAAAACAAACTGAGGGGGCAACTGGGTGGCTCGGTGGATTGAGAGCCAGGTCTAGAAATCGGAGATCCTAGGTTCAAATCTGGCCTCAGACACTTCCCAGCTGTGTGACCCTGGGCAAGTCACTTAACCCCCATTGTCTAGTCCTTACTGCTCTTCTATATTGATTTTAAGATGAAAGGTAAGGGGAAAGAAAGAAAGGAAGAAAGGAAGAAAGGAAGAAAGGAAGAAAGAAAGAAAGAAAGAAAGAAAGAAAGAAAGAAAGAAAGAAAGAAAGAAAGAAAGAAAGAAAGAAAGAAAGAAAGAAAGAAAGAAAGAAAGAAAGAAAGAAAGAAAGAAAGAAAGAAAGAAAGAAAGAAAGAAAGAAAGAAAGAAAGAAAGGAAGGAAGGAAGGAAGGAAGGAAGGAAGGAAGGAAGGAAGGAAGGAAGGAAGGAAGGAAGGAAGGAAGGAAGAGAATAAGACATGAAAAAACTTGCAAGGGAGGAGGGGAGCACAACAGGGAATAATAGTACCAGATGAATTTATAACTGACTTTAATCAAGCATGCAAAGCACAATTCTTGCCAATATTACACAAATTGTTTACAAAAATAGAAGGGATCTTGCCAAACTTCTTCTGAGAGATAAATATAGTCTTGATACCTAAAACAAAGATAAATCAGAGAAGAAAACTATTGACTTAATCTTCATGTGTACTATAGAGTTCTTTGGAATTCTGATAAAGCCTATGGGCCCATTCTGAGAATAATTTTTGTTGACTACATTCATAATTAGAGGAAATACTAAATTTCAGGTAGAGGTTAAGAGGGGGGAAAGCTGTAATTCTTTCCTATCCAAATTCACAGAAATTTGCAATTGATCAATATTCAATATCCTTTTTTTCTCCAAAGTTCCATATAGTCCACTGAAAGGCATCATGGCACTTCAATGCTCAGCAGAGCCGACTCTTTAAGAGTACAGTGTCCCCAGTGGACAGGTAGGTCTTCTGGGCTCATCCTAGTGTCTTACTTAGCTCAGGTCAATCTGATGCTGAGCTGGATCAAAAAGCTTGCTCATCTACTGCTCTCTGTGTCCTCACTAGACCAGGTCAGGTGGATCACTTTGCTAGTGGGCTGATGCTGCCAGCCTGACCCAAGCAGGACACGTAGCCTTCTCAAAGAATGGTGTCTCTACTACAGAGGTCAACCTGTTGGACTCCGTGGGTTTGTACTACAATGGGAAGGCAAAGCATCTTTCTACCTTTTGTCACTGCCTTGGCGGGGTGATTCTGTGCTCTATTTAGTTACAGTGTCACAGTATTCTTTCCTGGAAGAGTGCTACAATGCTTATCTAGCTAAGGGAAGGAAGGACACAGGGTTCTTTACTTTAACTCCCTAGGCAAATAGCTCTGAAGTTGTTTCTTCTCTGCAGGCTTTTCCAAGAGAAATTTGGCCAGACCATTCTCATTCCAACAGCTCCTTCCCTGAGTAAGGCACTCCACCTTGCATTAGGGTCACAGCCTTAATTCAGCCAGCTTCACTCCCAGTACTCCTTTGGGGATTTTATAAGATGAGTAGCTGGGGACAAATAAATAAATGAATGCACTCTGTACCCTGGAGGCAGTTTCATTGCATTGTTGGCCTCTTCCTAGGCAATTAAGTAAAATCAAATCTCAGACTCTTTCTAGGATGGCAGATTCTTCAGCGTCCGAAGGCCTTTACCTTCATATTTCAGTGTGTAAGAGGAACTGGACTTAATCTGCCAGCAGATCAGAGAGAAGCAGATCTGGCAAGCTGGAGAATTCTGCAGGAACAGGGGAAGGACAGGAAGAAGAAAGAATTCTGAGAAAGGAGAGGAAGTTGAGAGCCAGGGCTTCTTTACTAACTGACCCCAGGGGTTCAGATCACCAAAAGCCTGATCTGCCAGACTTTGGGGAGAAGGGGTTTCTAGGGACCCCCTGCTCCCTCTTCCCTTCTGCCCCATTCCTAAACTCATCTGCCCTATCCCTTGCCTTGTTCTCTTAGAATAAAACAGGTTTAATAAGAACAAGTGACTGACTCCATCATATCTAGAGAGAGACTTGAGGTTGGGGGGAGGGAAGTGACCTTCCTCTCCCAGGAAGAAAGAAGCTAACTGTATCAAGCCTGTTTAGCCAAGGTCTCTGAGGGAACAGGAGTGAAGGTCTTAAAAGGCAACCAAAGTGGATTTGTCAGAGAGAGCTGAGAGGGAAAACAATCCATCCTCTCTGTCTCTGTCTCTGTCTCTGTCTCTGTCTCTGTCTCTCTCCCCCCTCGACTCAACTCCTCCAAGCTACCAGCTTTTGCTCAAACATAGCTGGGGCCCCCCTCTTATAGAATATTATAGCATTGAAAGAAATGATGAAAGCTACAGATTCCACCTGGGAAAACTTCAGGGAGTTGAGAAGAAGCAGGAGGGCAATTTACACAATGCCTCTAATATTATAGAGGAAAGCAACTGTCAACAACTTAATAATCAATGTAATTAGCAATCATAACTGCAGAACACTGGTTAGGAATCATGCTTCTCACCTTTTTAAAAAGAGCCAATGGCCCAAAGGTAAAGAATGAGGTACAGCTTTTTAAGCTTTTTTAAGTATTGATTTGTTTTGTCCAAGTATACTTATTTCTTATAAGGTGAGGTTTTGAGGGGCCAGAATTTGAAGGAAGAGGGAAATATTGATATTAATACCAAAAAGGGAAGAAAGCATCAGTGAATCATTCAAAAATAGAAGAAAGTTCAGAAGAGATCACAGACAAGCAGGGTAGGATTACACTACCATGGTGAGTTGATCTATATAGAAATTATATACACACACAGGATGTAGGGAGTGATATAAAAATATTCAGGGATTATTTGATAGATACTATTGCCAATCATACTTATCAACATGCAGAGGCAGTTTAAAAACCAGTTTATTATATGCTTAGCATAGACTCATGGTATTGAAAAAAAAAAAACAACAGTTATCCCCAAATAACATTTTCAGCAACTGTGTCTAGTCTTTAATTATACCATCAGGAATCTTGCTGAGAGCAAAAGGGAAGGCAAAACTGTACACTTCAAAGAAGCAATAGAAGAAAGGCAAATAGAGTTAAGTGACTTGCCCAGGGTCACATAGCTAATAAGTGTCAGGCCAGATTTGTCTAGCCCTTTTTAAAAATTAAATTTATATCTCTAATAATAAAAATATTATATTTTATGAGGTTTATTAAGGATCACTAGAAACCAAGGAATAAAGAGGAAACAAAATAAAAACCACGTGCCCGTGGCTGGTTAGCCATTTTCAAAATTTCCCCCGCCTGACCACCATCACTGCTGATGCTACATCATGCAAGAAGAGAGAGAGTCAGAGGTGTTACCACCAGTTAAATACCAATAACATGATCAGCCAATGTGGAGATACAGGAGAGATTATAGGGAATTTTGGGAACTACTAGGACTTCTGGGGAATGAAGTCCAAAGGTTCAAAATCTCCATTTATACACTTTACCACTCTTCTGCCTTAGACTCAATTGAATCTAGAACAGAAAGCAAGGATTTTTTTTTTAAAGAAAGAAAGAAGAGAAAAATGATTTTACCACAACAATGAGGATTCTCCATTTAGTTTTGTTTTTCTTTGTATAGGGAAATGTTCATGTTTGCTATTTTTGTCAAGTTCATGATACTATAAAGAAAACTTTTAAAAATGAAAGTCCTAGAGGAAGATGAAAGGATGCCCTTCAAATGGGGAATGGCTGAACAAATTGTGGTATATGTTGGTGATGGAATACTATTGTGCTCAAAGGAATAATAAAGTGGAGGAATTCCATAGAGACTGGAACAACCTCCAGGAAGTGATGCAGAGTGAGAGGAGCAGAACCAGGAGAACATTGTACACAGAGACTGCTACACTATGGTACAATTGAATTTAATGGACTTCTCCATTAGTGGCAATGCAGTGATCCTGAACAACTCAGAGGGATCTATGAGGAAGAACATTATCCACATTCAGAGGAAAAACTGTGGGAGTAGAAACACAGAAGAAAAACAACTGCTTGAATACATGGGTTGAGGGGGATATGATTGGGGATGTAGACTCTGAATGAACATCCTAGTGCAAATATCAATAACATGGAAATAGGTTCTGATCAAGGACACACATAAAACCCAGGGGGATTGTGCATCAGCTACGGGAAGGGGTAGGGGAAGGAGAGGGAGGGAAAGAATATGATTCTTGTAACCAAGGAATAATGTTCTAAATTGACTAAATAAATTTTTCAAAAGAAAAATTGAAGTCCTAGAGAGAAGATAATGAAATATACCTGCTCCTACCTGACAAAGAAGAAGATGACCTACTGCCCAGGACAAAGTATTTTATGCATCCATTGATCGTCTCCTGAAAGAGATCCCAAAATAAAAATGTATAGGAATATCATAGTTTTATGAGATAGATGTGTCTGTATGAGATCTTTTGTTTTAATTCTTTATTTTGTTCTGTTTCAGACTGGACATTTTATGTGACGACCATATAAAAACAAGAGATTATCAATTCAATTTTTTTCAATTTTATAGTACTTAAAATCAATTTTAAAATAAAGGAATGCCAATTCTAATCATACATCAGTTTGGGGTAGCTAGATGGCCCAGTTCATGTGGTGCTGGGCCTGGAATCAGAATGACCTAAGTTCAAATGCAGCCTCAAGACACATATTAGCTGGGAGAGCCTGGTCAAGTCATTTAACTTCTGTTTGCTTTAATCCACTGGAGAAGAAAATGGCAAATATCCAGTATCTTTGTCAAGATACTTTTATATATTTCTTTGTCATGAAGACTCAGGCTTGACTGAATGACTGAACAGCAAATTAATCAATTTTGTTTAATCACTTTGAGGGATGTACTTTGTAGAGAAGTTTATTTGGGAGGGTTTATTGGGAAATAACTTCCATGTCATAATAAAATTTATCAGTAAATTAAAATGATTTTTTTAACCAGAAAAGATCAAATAAAAACTCCTTGGTTTGGCATTTAAAGTCCTTTACACAAATCTGACCTCAGACACTTCCTAACTGTGTGTCCCTGGGCAAGTTACTTAACCCCCATTGCCTAGTCCTTACCACTCTTCTGCCTTAGAACCAATACCCAATATTGATTCTAAGATGGAAGGTAAGGGTTTAAAAAAAAAGAAAATTATGAAAAAATCATTACTAGATTAGTAAAAAGAGACACAAAAAATACTGAAGAAAATAATAACATAAAAAAAATCTAAAATGGCCTAATGGTAAAGAGGCACAAAAATTCACCAAAAAAAAATAACTTAAGAAGCAAAATTGGCCAAGTGCATAAAGAGGTATAAACCGCTCTGAAGAAAATAATTCTTTTAAAGTTAGAATTGGGCAGTGGAAGCTAATAATTCCAGGAGACATCAAGAAACAATTAAACAAAGTCATAAGAGTGAAAAAAAATCAAAGAAAATATGAAATATTTCATCAGGGAAAAAAACTGACTTGGAAAACAGATCAAGAAGACATAATTTAAGACTTATTTCATGTCCAGAAAGCCATGATAAAAAAATCTAGATATCATATTTCAAGAAATTATAAAGGAAAATTGCTGCCAATATCTTAGATCCAGAGGGTAAAACAGAAATTGAAAGAATCCACCAATCACCTTTTGAAGGAGATTCTTAAAAAACAAAACAAAACCCTCCCATGAATATTAAAGCTAAATTCCAGAGCTCTCAGGTCTCAGAGAAAATATTGTAAGCAACCAGAAAAATACATTCAAATATTGTGGGCCCACAGTCAGAATCACATAAGTTTTAGCAGTTTCCAAGTTAAAGAACTGGAGGACTTAGAATATGATATTTGTAGGAAAGGATTTCTAGCAGAGCATAGCAATGTAGGCTGGCAGCCTGGGATGGTGCAAGATCAAGATACCACAAACCTTAGCTGGGTCAGGATTCTAGAGTAGTTGGAAACTCTCTCTCAAGCTAGACAGACTGGAAGGTATGCCTAGTGGTCTCTCTGAAGAAACCAATTGAGGACCTGCCAAGGACTTTGGATTATCAAGGAAGGTTGAGTGAGTGTTCCCCTTCACATTGGTGGTCAATGTGAATGGTGAGAACCTTTTCCCTTTTTGGACCTTGTGAGGACATTACATCTTGACTCTGCTGGCTGACCCAAGCATCTGAAGTTTGTGAGAATCTGGCCCTCTGGATCTAACCCTTGTAGTTTAGTTTTAGTTAAGTTAAGATTTAATTAAGTTTAATACCTGGGTGTGTTAATACTAGTAGTACTTCCCCAAATCCCCTGCCAATTCCCTTTATCCTTATTTAATTAAATATACCCCTGATATATATTTTATTATTGTTATCTTGTTACCCTTTCCCTAAAACCTTCCCTATAACCGTTTTTAATATAACAGTTTGACTGAGCCAGGTAGGTAAACCTGGGAAAATCTGTTAGAGAGCAAGGGGGTAGTTACAGGTTGTCTGGAAGATTCCATTCTTACTCCCAGTAATTGGTACCTTCCAGGGGGTTGGCCACAGAATTCTCTGACTCTGTCTGAGCTCTGAGGGATATTGAAAATTTAAAAGGCCTAAAGGCACATGTGCTAGACAGTCATTTTGTTTTGTTGTTGTTGTTTTTTATTGAATTTTTTTGTTGTTCTGTTCTTGGGTGTTAATATACTCAAAATGGATAATAATATAACATATTCTGTATCATATAGTAACATATACACTATTAATAACATGTCAGTAGACATGGCCAATGCTGTATCGTTATTCCTATGGGAGTGTATACTATATATCCCTTATGTAATTTTTATCCTGTTTCCCCAATGGTGTTATATGTTTCTTGAATATGAGTGGATGGAGCCATTTATGGAAATAACTATACTATCTGTCATAGCACATGTACCTTTGATTTGTTTATGCTTATTTGTATTATATAAATATAAATTTGTGTTTTTTGGTACTGGATATAGAGTAAAAACTGTTGTATTATGGTTTCCTAAGGACTCTGAGATGAAGCTAATGATGATGATTATGAAGGAAAAATAGAGGTTATGGAGATATGCATGAAAGAAAGAATGATTCTAACAAATGACTTTAGGAATGATGGCAAAATTAAGAATTTATCTAGATTACAACTAGAAGAGGTGAAATGCAATAAAAATCAGGCCTAACTATTTCCATATACCTGTTGTAACTGATGATGACATTTACAAAGTAAAGACATATAAATTGTTTATACCAGAGAATTTAGACTCGATTAAGCATAGAACTCCATCATTTGTTGAAGAACCAAATAAGGTTATAAGGAATTTCAAAGAGCAATAGACATTTTTAACCCGGATTATGGTGATTTTAATTTATTGAAGAAAGAATTATTGATTAAATGTGAGAGAAATAAGTTTATTGATAAGATGAGAAATGATCCATTATTGACCCCATGGCCAGAAAATTTTCAAAATGTTGCTATGAATAATATAGATGATTATGAACATATGAAAGAGGCCAGAAAGTCAATCATGGATATCATGAAGAGGCACACAAAAAGATCAAATGCCTCGTCTAAATTAGAAAATATCAAACAAAAAATTAATGAAACACCTACAAGTTTTTTGGAACGAATCATGGATGCAGCTGAAATCTTTTTAGGCCTAGATGTTTTAGAGGAAGGAACTATTAATCATATTAAGAGAATTTTTGTGAAAATGCAATATCTAAAATCAAATTGTTTTTCAGAAATAATTGTCCTGATTGGGAGGAGATGGAAATAGAGGAATTGAGAAAAAAAAAAGCAATGCATTTGTATATTGGTAATGAGGACAAATATGATGAAAGAGATAATATAGTAGAGGATTTGAAAAGAAAATTGAGAGAAGCTGAATTAAAAGCAAAGTGAGATTAAGGAGGGGAAAGCAGTAGCTACTTTGAGATCTGTGCAGCCTAGAAATAACAAGAATAACTATAGGTCTTGTTTCCTTTGTGACAGAATTGGATATCTGCACAGGGATTGCAGGTTCAGAAACCAATTCAGAAGGCAATTAAATAGAAATGGAGAATGCAATAGACAATACAATAATAACAACTGGAACAATAATAGAGGGTATAACAATAATAACAACCAGAATAGAGGTTTTAATCAATGCCAAAATGCCTGCTTCCAGGGCCAACAAGCACAAGATCTTGCAACAATGCAATTTTAAGGAGCTAGACCAAAATATAGCCAAGTAGTAAAAGGTGACCAGAGTAAGGGAGCTTATGAAGGTTTACCCTAAGTCCATATGAAAATGAATCGGGAAATAATGAGTGTGGTATAAAAGAAAATGAGTTGAAGATAAATGAAAATAAGTGTAATGAATATAAAGTAGATGGTGATACAAATGAATTAATTAATTCAAAAGATAATTTAATTAGTATAAATAATTGTAGAGAGAAAGAACATTGTAATATAAATTTAGTAGAAAATCCTAATGAAGGTAAAATAATGGAAATTACTGAGGAATATAGTATAGTGGTAGTCTCTCGGTAACCGAGGATGACAATTGTCTTTGTGCGTTTTCATCTATGGTGTATAGATGAGTGTGCACAAAGACACTTGTGCATGAAGGAAATTTAAGTGGAAAAGTCGATGTACAGAGACAGTCCCACTCTCTCGGCGTTGGAAGCCTGGGTCCAGTGGCATGAAAAATTGTTACATCTGGAGACTTCCTCAGTTACATTGGATGGCCTTGTTGTCCTTTGTGCTCCAACATGCCCTAAGCACTCCACAGTGCTTTGCTGCATCGCCATCTCAGCCGTTGAACCTTCTTGTTGGTTTCTTCCGTCTGTTCAGCCGAAGCAGTCTTCACATGCTGGGTGAGCAAAGCCTTAGTTCACCAGGGGTCTATGACCCAATGGCTACTCTCACAAGGTTTAGCCGGCCTGTCAAAGCCATTGCCCAGGGTGTGGCTGCTGCTGCATGCTAGCAGCTACTAGGAGCCACAAGTGAGAGCTGGGTGTCAGGTGGGGGTCAGAGGCTGGAGAGCTGCCCTAAGAGGGCACGATAAGCCCTCCATACCAGAGATACTACCCCTCCCTGAGCACCCCATACTGAGGAATATAAACTGAATAATAATAATGAAATTGTAAATGAAAACAATGATGCCAAGGTAGAGAATATAAGGACCAATAAGAGTAATATAAAAACTGATGATGCAAAATCCTGGGAAAGTTATGTAATTCAAACAGATGTAAGCTTGGATACACAGAAAATGACTGAGATTTGTACTGATTTGTACTCTGCTTGCACCAGTTCTTGAAACCTTCCAACCTCCAAAAAGTACTGAACCCTATGTTTCTGTAACTATAGGGAATCAGATATATGATCTTTTGGTAGATACTGGAGCCAGTAAATCAGTTTTGCAAAGTCTTCCTAAAGATTGTAAAGCTGTTGGTACTATGGAAATGATTGGAGCCACTAGAAAACTAGAGAGAATAGCAAAATTACAACCTAAAATGATAACTTTAGGTCCTTTATTTCTTTGTATGCCAGTCTTCCTCATGAATCTTCTTGGTAGAGATTTACAGTGTAAATTGCGAGCAACAATTCAATGTACTGACACTGGGGATATATCATTAGAACTCCCAGAAGAATCTCTGAAAGTTTTCCATTGCTGTTCTTAGATTCAATCAGTACAGAGAATGAGTTGGATTCCATCTATCTTATTCCTGAGGATATCTCTGTAGATTTGTGATCAAAGGCTTCCACAGATATAGGTCTATTGAAATTAGCTACTCCAGTAAGGGTGAGAACCAAGGAAGGACCAGTTCCTTGTGTACCTCAATATCCCTTGAATAAAGAAGCAATAGACAATATCAGACCTATCATTGAGTCCCTAATTCAACAAGCAATCATAATACTGTGCTTCTTCTCAGAATATAATACACCTATATTTCCGATAAAAAAGCCAAAGCTCAATTAAAATGGCAAAATTGTCTATAGATTCATCCAGAATCTGAGAGCTGTAAATGATCATGTAATAAAGACACATCCTATAGTACCAAGCTCAGCTGCTATAATCTCTTCCATCCCAAGCCATGCAAGATATTTCACAGTGGTAGATTTATGCTCAACGTTTTTCTCTATACCAATCCAAGAGGATTCTCAAAAGATCTTTGCTTTTACATGGGAGATAACATAGTGGATGTGGACTTGCCTTCCACAGGGATTCTGCAATAGCATTACCATCTGCTAAAGTGTGTTTAAGGGATAACAAGATTCTTTTGATTGAATTATACAAATGTGGGCATAACATCTCTAAGGCAAAACTACAGTGGGTATTGTCTCATGTTGAATATCTTGGCTTTGTGTTGTCAGAGGGTTCCAGAAGTATCACTCAGAAAAGAATAACTGATATCCAAAAACTGAATGCACCTAAGACCAAGAAGAAACTCAGGGCTGTTCTTGGAACAACTGGTTTCTGTAGACAATGGATACCTGGGTATAATGAAATTACTAAATGTTTAACAGATCTAACCAGAAATACAGAACCAGAACCTCTGAAACTCAAACCTTAACATCTGCAAGGCCTAAGGAAGCTTAAGGAAGTGATTTTATCTGCACCAGCCCTTGGAATCCCAGACTATACTAAACGTTTTCAACTGCTTGAGAATGAGACCAAAGGAATTGCTTCTGGTGTACTGACATAGACTTTAGGGAAAAGTTATCATCCAATTGGATACTATGGTTGTCAGCTAGATCCACTTACTACTGGTACAGTTCCTTGTCTAAGGGGTTTGGCAGCTGCAGCTGTGTTAGTCCAGAAGTCATCAGATTTAGTTTTGGAATGTCTATTGACTGTATATTGTTCGCATCAAATAGAAGCACTAATGAGGAAATTCATACTCGAGCATATTCAGACCAACAAATATCTCAGTATGAAATTATACTTCTAGGTAGTGAAAACATCGAGTTGAAGAGGTGTAGGGTATTAAATCCAGCTACATTTCTTTCTGATTTTCCAAAGAATGGTGAACCATTACATGAATGTGTAGAAGTAGTAGATCTAGTGGATATGCCTAGGATGGATTTAAAAGACACTCCAAACAAAAATCCAGACTTGGTTTTATTCACAGATGGTTCTTCATATTTGTGTAATGGAATTTGATGTACAGGTGCTGCAGTTCTCACAGAATCTGAGACACTGTGGTATGCCTCATTACCTAGTAGTCTTAGTGCTCAAGGCTCAGAATCATGCTTTAAAGCAAGCATGTCTTCTGGCTGATGGTAAAAGTGCAAATCTTTATACAGAATCCCGTTGTGCTTTTTCCATTGTCATACTACAGGAAAGATCTGGAAACAACAAGGTTTTATTACAACATCGGGAAAACCAATTGCTCATGCAGAAATAATAACTCAGTTGTTGGATGCTATCCAGAAGCCTAAACAGCTAGCAGTAATCCATTGTAGAAGTCATACTTATGGCAGGGATTCATTCTCTAAAGGAAATAATAGAGCTGATATAACTAGGACATTTGCTGCTAAAAATGCTCTGGTGTATATCATGAACTTATCAACTATAGAATTTGATGATCTAGAAAAAGCTTATATAGACCCAGAAATACTAAAATGAAAGAAGTTTGGAGCTAGGAAAGAACATGGCATATGGGTTGCAGATACTGGAAAACTGCTATTACCTAAAGACCTGTATACATATGTGTGTCAAACCATCCACACAAAAGGTCATTTTTGTACTCAAGCTATTATTAACACTATAAAAAGACAATGGGAAGTGCCTGGAATAAGTACTGTAGCAAATAAGATCTGCTCAAGCTGTTCTGTTTGTCAAAAATTCTATCAAGGGGCATTCAGATAGAAAGGTTTAGGTGGTAGACCTTTAGCATATTGTCCATTTGAGAGTCTGCAAATTGATTACATTAGCATGACAAAAGCTGGAAGATACAAGTTTTGCCTGGTAATTGTTGACAGATTGACCAAATGACCTGAAGCTTTTCCATCAAATACAAATACAGCTAGCTTTGTGGTGAAAGTGTTAATTAAGGAAATTATAACTAGATTTGGTGTACAACTAACCACAGACTCTGATAAGGGATCTCATTTCACCCAAAATATCCTGAAAAGAGTCTATGAGAATCTAGGAATAACACCAAAATATCATGTTCCTTATCACCCACAAAGTTCAGGTCAGGTAGAGCATGTAAATAGGGAACTCAAGACTATGGTAGGGAAGATCTGTGCTGAAACTCATCTCAAATGGTCAGAGATTCTTCCTATAGCTTTGTTTTACCTATGTACAAGACCAAGAGCAGATTTACATATGTCATCCTATGAAATGCTCTTTGGACATGTTCCCCTACAGGCAAAAACTTGTAAGACAGTCTATACATCTCTCGTAGGAGGAGATTGTCAACTTGCTTCTTACTTAAGTGCTCTACAACAAAGACTCAAAGAATTACATAATATGGGAGTATTAATTCAAACTGGTCTTTTGAATTATTCTCTCCATAATTACAAACCAGGAGATATGGTATATGTCAAAAGTTTTGCTAAAATATCAGCAACACAAGAGAGTTGGTTAGTTCTTTACACTGTTGTGCTAGTTTCTCCATCTTTAAGAAAAGTTTTGGTTAGAGATTCCTGGTATCATTGTTCACATATCAAATTAGCACATGGTATAAATAATGAAAATGTATAAATAATCGAAGAAAAATGAGGAAGAAGAGATTGTAGAAAGTTAGAATCATCAGTAAAATTGAGTCTGCAGTCAAAAAGATCAGTAAGGAGAGGACCATTCCTGTAGAGGAGAATAGAAAAGGACAATATGAATGAAGAGAAGAATTCAGGAATTAATGGACATTGTTAAAAGATTGAAAATTTATAAATGTAAAGACTTTGAGAAATTTGTAATGAAGAAGATCACAGGATTAATGGACTAATGAATTGATACTTTAGGGTAATGTATGATAGTCCTAAATTACATAACACTTATTCACACACAAACACAAATATACTTATTACTATGGAAATGCAGAAGAAAAATTCTTCAAGCAAGCGTAAATGAGCAGAGAAGAAAAGATCCTAAGTATTAGTAAGTACATATTGCATGCAACAGTAACATAACACTTACATAACAGCAGCACTGACATTACACTAGCAAGACAACATAACAGCAAAAGTAATAACATAACAAAACATAAACATGGTTAGGTTACATGAATCACCACTTAAATGAGTAAAACAATATATAGTTAGGGTACTAACATTGTTATAATTAGCTAATTATAAAAAGATAAGTTAGTTACTAACAAAATGTAGTTTGATACTTAGATTTAGATTAAGTATAGAAATCTAGTTAGAAGAATTTTGAAGATAGGAATTAGTTAAGTAGGATTAAGTAGATAAGAAAATTAGATACTGACTTGTACTACATCATACATTACACAACACAAATAACATGACATCACATAGCAAACAAAATTATACATAGATGTGTAAATATATGTAAATAATGTGTATAATAGCCTGACTGCAAAAACAAAGACAACAGAGAGACTCATCCTGGAAGCTCTCTTTGCAGATGACTGTGCTCTCATGGCCCACCAAGAAAACCATCTCCAAACCATTGTGGACAGGTTCTCCACCACAACAAATCTGTTTGGCCTGACTATCAGCCTCAGCAAAACAGAGGTGCTGTTCCAACCTGCACCAGGGAGGCCAACTAACCAGCCGTGCATTACAATTGACGGCACACAGTTTTCTAATGTCAACACTTTCAAGTACCTGGGCAGCACCATCGCCAACGACAGGTCCCTAGACCACGAGATTAATGCCAGGATCCAAAAGGCCAGCCAGGCACTCGGGCGGCTGCGCTCTAAAGTCCTCCAACACAGCGTAAGCACTGTCCAACACAGCGTAAACACTGTGATGAAGCCGCTACGCGTGAACGCCGACACCAGGCCACAGCCGCACCTCCTGTAACAACTGGCGTCCTATGCCCCATGTGCCACAAACTGTGTGCCTCAGCCTTTGGACTCCAAAGCCACATGAGGGTACACCGTAGATGAAACTGCACAAAGATAATCGTCATTCTCGATCACCGAGAGACTACCACTACTACTGGTGTATGTATATATGTAATAGATGTAATATGTATAAATATGAAGTGTATATATGTGCATATGTATAGATTACATGCATATATTGTATATATATGTAATATATGTATATATGTGTGTAAATTATGTATATAGCTCACTTATATCTATTGTTACATGTATTTGCATAAGTAAGTTTAATGTTTGGTTCGATTTTCAGTGTAAAACTTATGCAATGTGTTTAGGGTAATTTTTAAAAATTTTCTCTAAGTTTGATGTTAATGTAGTACAATAGTAGTAGAATGTTCCGTATTAGTTGATAAGAGTAGTGCTTTATGATTTTAATGTTTTATATGAATTTGTAATTGCATTTTGATTTTGATGGTATTTGCTTGTTGTGCTTTTGCATACATTTGATCTGTATTTTGAACTTTGTAATTGTTCATTGTATACTTTCCCCTTATTCCTTTCCTTGATTAAATCCCTAGAATAGGATAGTAATAGATAGGTTAAGATAGTTGAGTGTAGGTTGCTTATTATTTTGGGTAGAAATTTTAGTTTAGGAAATCTGTAAGTTAAGTGCACAAATACCAAAATAGTGTTTTTAACATGATTTCGGTTTTGTGCAAAGGGGGGAATGTAGGAAAGGATTTCTAGCAGGGCATAGCAATGCAGGCTGGCAGCCTGGGATGGTTCAAGATCAAGATTCCACAGACGTGGCTGGGTCAGGATTCTAGGGCAGTTGGAAACTCTCTCTCAAGCTAGTCAGACTGGAAGGTATGCCTTGTGGTCTCTCTGAAGAACCAATTGAGGACCTGCCAAGGACTTTGGATTATCAAAAGATTGAATGAGTGTTCCCCTTCACATTGGTGGGCAATGTGAACAGTGAGAACCTTCTCCCTTTTTGGACCTTGTGAGGACATTACATCTTGATCCTTCTGGCTGACCCAAGCATCTGAAGTTTGTGAGAATCTGGCCCTCTGGACATTACTAACCCTTGTAGTTTAGTTTTAGTTAATTTAAGATTTAATTAAGTTTAATACCTGGGTCTGTTAATACTAGTAGTACTTCCCTAAATCCCCTGCCAATTCCCTTTATCCTTATTTAATTAAATATACCCCTGATATATATTTTATTATTGTTATCTTGTTACCCTTCCCTGAAACCTTCCCTATAACCGTTTTTAATATAACATATTATGGAAGGCAAAGGAGTTAGGATTATAACTTAGTAAAACCTGAGTATAATCCTTCAGGCTGGGGGTGGGGGATACATATTTAAGGAAATAGAGGACTTTCAAGTATTCCTAATGTAAAATTCAGAGCTGAATAGAAAACTTGACATTCAAACACAAGACTCAACAGAAGCATAAAAAGGTAAAAACAGAAGAGAAATCATATGGGATTCAATAAGGTTAAACTGTTTACATTCCTACATAAGATGATAATTGCAGCTCCTTAGATCTTTATCATCATTAGGGTAGCTAGAACAAGCCTACATAGATGAATGCTATGGGTGTGAGTCATTATGTTGGGGTAACTGCAAAAATAAAAATCCTAGGGATAAAAAAAGTAGTACACTGTGGGAGAAGGGAAAAGAGGTAGACTGAGGAAATTATTCTCATGTAAAGGAAGCACAAAAGGCAAAGTTTTTACTATGAAGGGTGATATGTGGAGGTGGCATAATGGACAATGCTTGAACCTCACTTTCATCTGAATTGGTTCAAAGAGGATATAGACAATTATCTTACCCAAAAGAATTATAGAAGGGGAAAGGTATGAAAGAAAGGGGTGAGGAAGAATAAAAAGTATGATAGATTAAGAGAGGCAATGGTCAGAAGCAAAAGAGACTTCTGAGGAATTATAGTATCAAAAGGAAGAAAAGGTATACATAGAAGAAAATGGAATGGAGGGAAATATACTTTTAGGAATCATAATTATGAATGTGAATGGAATGACCCTACACATGTAATAGGATATTTGTTAATTAAGAGTTGATTACAAAATAAGGTTGGTTGCAATAGATGAATATAGAAATTTGAGAAAGCTGGATTTTGTTAAGCCAAAATAGAATTTTCAAGAGAGGACCATGGGAAATAAAAATAATTTCTCAGAGGTTCTTGAAAGGGACAGTTAGACCAACTGACTCTCACTCTTTCTCTCTTTGTCTATCCTGGCTCAAGGTGCTTGGAGAAGTTGGAAAGTTGAAGATCTGGTGAATTTTCTACTTGAGAAATACTCAAGTAAGAAGGAAGGAGACTGTGGTGCAATATCATTGCTTTGCCAGTGGTGGCAGAAAGGAGCAAAGCTGTGAGGATTCTGACTGGTTGGTTTTTCCCATCTAAACAGCAGAAAAGAAATACAATCTTTCTTATTGTGATAAGTTATATATTCTTTTGTTTTAGGGTAGTAAGTTAGAATTGAGTTAATAGACAGGAAAATAAGATAGCCTTGATTTCTATCAAGGGGAAGAGGGTTCTTATGAAACCAGAAATTTGGGGTTTGGGTATAGTTAGAAATTTAGATTTAGGGTAAATATTATTCTTATCTGTTTCCTTTTTCTTTCCCTTTTCCCTAAGTTTTAATATTTTCAATAAATAGTTTTTTATATATAACTAGCCTGAGGTGGAATTTTTCAGACTGCTTGGGAATGTGAATTTTAGATTTACTCCACCCTGCTTAGTTTTTAGAATTCTAGCAACCAGGAATGTATACACCCCCACTTAAGGATTAACTGTGAGGAGGATGGCCTATGACCAACATGTGCTAGCAAGTGACAAATCAGAAACAACTTACAGACCCCCGGGGCTATCCTAAACCAAGCTTAAACTACCATTGGTACATGTGAGATGCAGGAAGTGATGTAAAGAACTGCCTATTTATTTTGCATCACTTCCTCTCTCTGGCCCTCTCTGCGAGGTTGGGCTCTCTCTGTGGTGTTGGGAGCTCTGGGCAACATTTGGTGTGCTTGCAGGGTTTTGCTCTGCAGCATGGTTTAGGTGAAGCATCTTTTCTGAGCTACCTTGGTGAGTGGTTATGCTGATTCCTCCTTTCCTTGACCTCCTGAAAGGCACTAACCTCCGAAGAAGCCCCTCATCTTGGAGGAGACCTCGTACCTGGAAGCCGAGCTAGACTTAATTTTCTGAGAAGGCCCCTTGGTTGAGGCCTCTGAATTTCCCTTGGCTTAGGCTAGGCCGGAGAAATCTTATACCCTTTCCTCTCTCTCTTCTTCTTAATTTCTTCCTATTATTGAAATTAAACCACCATAAAAATCCCAAACTGACTTGAGTATTTTATTGAGATTGAATTTAAATCCCTGGCAACCACTAATATAATATATTCAGTCAACAACCCTAATTTTACCCTTAACAGTCAACACCTTTTCCAACAGTCAAAACAATAGCCTGTCCATTCAGGACACAGGTATTGGAAATACCTATACCAATACCAATATCTTAAAAGGGTTAGGAAATCCTTACAACACACATAAAACAGAAACAAATGTCAGAGTGGATTAGAAACTAGAATCCAACAATATGTTGTTTAAAAAAGATACACTTAAAACAGAACGAGACAAAAGAGTTAAAATAAGGGATTAGAACAGAATTTATTATGTTTCAGTTGAAGTAAAAAAGGCAGGGAGGGGTAGTAATCATGATCTCAGACCATGCAAAACCAAAAATAGGTCTAATTAAAGAAAATAATTAGGGACATTATATTTTGCTATGAGACAAATAAGTAATATTTTAAAAATTTACAACATCTGATAAAGTCACCTCTCAGATATGTAGGAAACAAGAGTCAAAAATTTTTTTTAAATGATCTATTTCCCAAATGATAAATGGTTAAAGGAAATGAACAGGCAGTTTTCAGAAGAAGAAATCAAAGCTATCTATAGTCATTTGATTAGCATTTTTGTTATATTAGTTTAGCCTATCCATGAGCAATTGATATTTTTACAGTTGTTTAGATTTAATTTTATTTGTGTGAAAGTGTTTTGTAATCCTGTTCATATAATTCCTGTGTTTGTCTTAGCAAATAGATTGCCATATAGTGTATATTGTCTAGAGCAGTGATGGTGAACCTTTTAGATATGAAGTGCTAGGTCCTGCCCCCACTCCACCCTCCAGTCTGAGTGTCATGCTTGTCCCTCCCAGCAAGTGAGTGCCATTCCCCTCCCCCTCTTTACTCCAACAGGGGAGAGAGAAAGCTCTCCCACTGGGCTACTGGGTGGAGGGGTGGGTGAAGTGAGGAATGTTCTCATCAAGTGTAAAGAGGGGAGAAGAGTGGCCTGAGTGTTCCACCCCACTTCAGCTCTGCCGCCTATGAGTCACCCACCTTACTACCTGTGTACTCCCAATCAGCTGCTGGGCATAGGGATGGGTAATATGAAAAAGCGTCATCAGGTGTGGTAGAGAAAGGGAAGAGAGTAACTCTGCCCAAGTCCCTCTACCTTTCTAGTAATGAGCTCTTGGGGAGTGGGGCAGCCAAATGCCCATAGAGAATGCTCTGCATTCCATCTTTGGCACCTATGCCATAGGTTTGCCAAAACTGGCCTAGAGTGATTTTAAATTGAGTTTTCTAACTCTTGCTACTGAGTTTTGTTGGAAATATATAGAGATGGTGATAATTTGTGGGGGTTTCTTTTGTACCCTGCAACTTTGCTAAAGTTTAAAATTATTTCAACTAGCTTTTTAGTTGATTTTCTAGGATTCTATAAGAATACCATAATATCACCCAAAAAGAGTGATAGTTTGTTTCTTCATTGCCTACTTTAATTCCTTCAATTTCTTTTTCTTCTCTAATTGCTAAAGTTTGCATTTCTACTACAATATTAAATAATAGTGGTGATAATGGGCATCTTTGCTTCACTCCTGATCTTATTGGGAAGGCTTTTAACTTATTCCCCTCCTCCCCTCCATTATAATAGTATCTCCCCCACCCCACACCTATTTATGTAATATAATTTGCCCCATTTTATTTCTCTCTTCCCAGTTTTCTTAGTGCGGGAAGCCGACAAATCCCCACTGGCTGACAAAGTCACAGTTTGGGAGATGGGTGCTGAAAGGCAGCCCCCTGAAAATGAGGCCCCCACTGATCCCCCTTTGTGACTTCTCTCTCTCTCCAACTTTCTTTACTAATGGACTTGTTATGATTATTGTTCTCTCCCCAATCCAGGAGAAATAATATGAGAGTAAATACTTATGGGGTTAACATACAAATATCCCACTTCAATCCCCCTAGATTATTACCCTAAAAAGATTGCATTCACAGAATTAAAGCCTAAAGGTCATTACCCATTTCTCTCTCAAGCAGAGACATGCTCCAAGGACCCACAATAAACACTGGCCAAATGCTTGAGTACCGTTATAAATCTTTCCTTACTGTTAACACACTCCAATGAATTTATTGGTGGACAGAAACCAGGCAACATTGCCAGGTATTTTAAAGTAACACAAGAAAAACAGAACTTGTAAATTGAGGAAAACCCCAAATATGTTCTGCTTTATGCTACCCTTTAACCCTGTACTTAGACATAAAATGTTTTGTTATCCATTTCCTAAGTAATTGTGATTGATTGTGAAAGCTGATAAAAAGCACAATGATCCTCCTAGAACGTACTAACTTCCAAACTACCATATCCATTTCATTCATCTCCATGACAAAGTTTCTGTTGTAATAACATGGTAAATGATCACAGAATCCTTTGTTATAGTAACATCACAAGATTGTTGATTAAGTGATTTGTTAATGTGTGACATATCCAATTATATGTAGAAGATCATGTATGTAGAAAATTGATTGTGTTCCAAAGAACTATGTACTCACTAAGCCTATATAATAAACAAACCTTCGTGCCATGGCAGAACACTATGTGACACTTACATGTGTGGAACTGAACACATAGGGCTTCTCACTCCATTATTTGCCCCAAATCGTCACACCTGGACAGAGTGAACCTTGGACCCTCAGAGAGAGACTGCTAGATGGCTCTCAAAATCTTAGTACAATTCTCTTTTTCACCCCTAGATTTTTTTTACATATCATCCTAAACAGCTTACTACTATATTCTCTATCTATGTATACTTCTTCTAACTACTATGAGAATGATCATTTTTAAGAGTTACAGATATCATATTTCCATATAGGAATATAAACAATTTGACCTTATTGAAACCCTTAAATTTTTTCTCTTTCTTTCTTATTTATTTTTTATATGTCTCTTGAATTTTGTATTTGGACATCAAATTTTCTGTTTAAATCTAGTCTTTTCTTCAGGAATACTTGGAATCTTCTATTTTATTAAATAGTCATACTTTCTCTGAAAGAATATAGTCAGTTTTGATAGGTAGGTGATTCTTTATTGTAAACTCAGTTCCCTTGCCTTCCAGAATATTATATTCTAAGCCTTGTAGCCCTTCAATGTGGAAGCTGCCAGATCCTGTGTAATCCTGACTGGGCCTCCATGATATTTGAATTATTTTTCTGACTACTTGTAGTATTTTCTCCTTGGCCTGGGAGCTCTTGAGCTTGGCAATAACATTCCTTGGAGTTGTCATTTGGGGATTTATTGTAGGAGGTGATTCAATTTCTATTTTACTCTGTTGTTCAAGAATATCAATGCAGATTTCTTGGATAATTTCTTGTAATATGATGTGTAGGCCTTATTTTTAGGCATCATTTTCAGGTAGTCCAATAATTCTTAAATTGCTTCTCCTCGATCTATTTTCCAAGTCAGTTGTTTTTTTTTCAATGAGATATTTCATATTTTCTTCAATTTTTTCATTCTTTTGATGTTGTTTTATTGTTTCTTGATGTCTTATGAAATCATTAGCTTTTATTTGCCCAATTCTAATTTTTAAAGACTGAATTTCTTCTCTGACCTTTTGACCCTCCTTTTCCATTTGGTCCATTCTGCTTTTCATGGAACTCTTTTCTTCATTGGATTTTTGTGCCTCTTCTTCCAGTTGACTAATTTTGCTTTTTTAAGCTGTTATTCTATTTTTGCTTTACTTTCATTTCTTTTTCCCATTCTTCTTCAACTTGTCTTATTTGATTTTTGAATTCCTTTTTGAGTTCTTCCAGAGCTTGAGACCAATTCCCATTTTTAAAAAAGTTTTTCATGTGGTTGCTTGGATTTAAACATTCCCTGCTGGTTCTGCTCTTTGCTCTTTATCCTCATAGAAATTTTTGAGGGATAAGTATTTTTGGTTTGTTTGGTTTTTTGTTTTTGCTGTTTGCTCATTTTCTCAGCTCTTTTTTGCCTGTGGACTAGGAATTCTGAAAGCTATTAGCTGATTCTGTTTCCTCTACTGCTGGCTTGCAACTTTGTGAACTATTTTGTCCTGGGGCTAGGATCTCACTGAATGCAGCAAAAGTTTGAAAGAGCCTAGCAGTATGGATTTCCAGACCTGACTTCAGGCTGATGACAGAGTCTGGGACTTCAAGAGGTAGGTCTGAGGTGCTCTTTTGTTGTTAGCCTCTGCCCAGTTGCAGAACCTGGTGCAGTAGTGTGAATTTCAAAACTACTCAATCCTGTTCAAACCATTCTTTAGAGGATGGGATTTGGCTATTTCCTGATCAATAACAATGGAGATACTTGGAATGACAGAATCAGGTCTTGGAAACTACAATCTCCACCCTACTCAGGGTAACAGGATTTAGGAAGGGCTGCAGCAGAGCTCAAGATTTAATTATTTGAGAATATGACCTTCAACAGACATGTGCAATGGGGACAGACCTCTGGGTGGTCCTGGGTTAAGCTAGAGTCACCATTGGCACAGGGGAGACACAGGAAGTGAGGTAGAGGACAGCTGAGGAGTCTGGGGACTTCCTGTGTGGAGGAAAGGAGGTTGTTGGAGCCTGGTGTTTTGGAGTGGAGGCCCTGAGACTGTTTCTCCATTTTGGTCACGTGAGTGATAGGGACTGATCTCTTTTCTTTGCCTCAGCTATCTAAGGGCTTGGGCCTTTGGCCCAGCCTAAGCAAAGGGGGTATTTAAGCCCTATTCCCTTCTCTCCCCTTTCTCTCTCTCTCTGTCTCTCTGTCTCTGTCTCTGTCTCTCTCTTTCTCTCTCTCTCTCTAATACCTTTCTTCCTCCTGTTAGTAATTAAAAATTCCATAAAAGGTTGACTGCTGACTTGAGTTTTCATTTAGGAATTACATAGCTGAATTCCTTGGCGACCTTAAATTAATATATATCAGTTTTTTAATGTGATTTCCATATCACAGTAGGTAGGAAGTGATTGGCCAGCACTCCTCCATGTGCAGTTTTGCTTCAAGTTCTCTCTTATCCCATGAAAATCAACTCTCTATGCTGACCTTTTAAGTTGTATTCAATGGGAGAGCTTCCCCACTCTGCCTGTTATTGGTCTTTGACTTCTATTGTTATGAGGTGCTTTCTAAAGATCAGCTTGGAAGGATAGTCAGAGCGGGTTGGGCTTTTGCTGCTACTGAGCTGCCATCTTGGCTCTGCCCTCTCTATAATTGTTTGAAAAAATTGCTCTAAATCACTATTGATTAGAGAAATTCACATGAAAACAACTCTACTGTACTTTATCCTTATCAGAAATGGCAAATTCTAGAAGGGATGAGGGAAAATGGGTACACTAATGAGCTTTTGGAGGAATTGTGACCTAGTCCAGTCATGCAGGAGAACAATTTGGAATTATTCCCAAAGGGATATAAAATTATGCATACCTTCTGACTCTGTAAATCCACTATTACTGTACCCCAAACAGAGAAAAGGAAAAGTAAAAGGATCTATAAGTACAAAATATTTTTAGCAGTTCTTTTTGTATTAGCAAAGAATTGGAAATCAAGGAGATGCCCATCAATTGGAGAATGGCTGAACAAGATATGGCATATGATTGTGATGGAGTACTATTGTGCTATAAGAAATGATGATGGGAATGGCTTCAGAAAAATATGGGAAAATCTTGTGAATTTTAAAATCTCCATCTTGCTTGGTCTAGCACCCAAAATTGTGCACACCCACACTACATGGACATGTGCTAGTCAAGGACAAATCAGAAATAACTAACTGCCCACCTGGGCTATCCTAAGCCAAGCTTGAGCCACCATTGGCATTTGTGAGAAACAGGAAGTGAGGTAGGGAGCAGCCTCTGGAATTTGCTCACTTCCTGTGGACAGGGCTAGGCGGCAGTTGGTGCTAGGAGCTCGAGCAGGGAGGTGGCCCACAGACAGCTTTCCTTCAGATCGGTCATGTGAGTCAAGGACTGATTCTCTTCTCTATCTTGGCCTTTTTGGGCCTAAACCTCCCTCTGGCTCTGCCAGAAGGTTGAGTTAACCTTTTCCCCTTTCTCCTTTCTCCTCTCCCTCTCCTTTTTCTTACTCCCATTGTGATTAAACCACCATAAACTCCATTCTGACTTGAGTGTTTCGATTAGGAATTTCATTAGTAAATTCCTTGGTGACCATAAATTAATATTATAACAATCTTTAATGGTGATTTTCACCACAACAACCTATATGAACTGATGCATAGTGAAGTAAGCAGAACCAAGAGATGATTGTATACAGTAATAGCAATATTATGATGATTAAATGTGAAAAACTTAGCTACTCTAATAAATATAATAATCCAAGACAATTCCAAAGGACTCATGAAAAATGACTGATGAACTCTTAGTAAAAATGGAGGAATAATTTTTTACTTTATTTTTATTTCTTTTTTGGTGAAATGGCTAATATGGAAATATATTTTGTATAATTTCACATCTATAATTGATATCATGGTGCTCATCTTCTCAGTGGGCAGGAAAGAGAGCTTATAACTCAAAACTGTTTTTTAAAAAGTTAAAGGTTTAAAATTGTTTTTACATGTAATTAGAAAAAATACCAAAATTACTTTTAAAATGCTAAAAATAAGTCTTTCTTTGTTTCAAAAGGAAAAATAGCTTATGTTACATTGTGAAGAATTTGTTATAAGGAAAGTTTTTGCTCATAGTTATGGAAAGCTTGTAGAATCTTTTCTTGAAGAGCTTGAAAAAGATGATCTTTCCTTTTTTGTTTAGGATGACTTGAGTACTTCTCTGATGCACAATGTAGAAAGCAGATCCAAGAGAATAATATAAGAAATGCTTACATAATTGGAGTTTGAATAGAGCATATTCAGTTTTGCCTTTCCTGCTTCTAGCCAACCACATGTGTGACTCATCACTGAGTAGACTTGGTGCTTTGAAATTACAAGGCAATCTCTTTGTTGGTCCCTGAGCAAGACCAGCTGAGTTAGAAGCTCTTTTAAAAAGAGTGACTCTAACCTTGACCCTTTCTTCCTTCAACCTTCCAAGTGACATCATCTAGCAATGGGACCTGTTGTGGTGATGGTGCCCTTTTTCCTACTTTACTTTCTATGTGATCATGAACAGCTGACATCTCTTTCCTGAGGAGGTAGGTGTGATCTTGAGTTTTGGCTTTCCTATTTTGTTTTTCTTCTAAAGTGAATAAGCATCAATCCTGAAATTCATCAATTCATGCCTTAGAGGCTACTTTGTGGATCCTAGAGGTCTGGAAATCTTAGGTGCTTTGCTTGAAGCTAACTGGTGGCAAGGGGACAAGTCTCCAACTACTATGTTAGCAGTTTTTGGAGAAAATGACCAACCAAAGAATGAATCAGTCTCTGGTCTTGTTTGCCAGAAGCTATCTACTGGGAGGGAAATAATGCAAAAAGTAATTAAATGTAATGATGCCTTCTTAGCACCCCCCCCCACAAAAAAATAATATAATGAAGTTCATTTTATTCATGTTTTTTGCATTTAAAATTTTACTTCAGATGTTTGGAAATAGTTGGGGAAATTACAAGACCAAACAAAGATAAGAATCAAGAGTGTTAAAAATGCCATATCGCACCTTTTTGTTTTCTTTTAAAATTTAAAAAAAAAAGTTGAACTTAACAAATATTCCAAACAAAAATGAGTTTTTCTACTGACTGAACACATAAAGATGATTATCTATGAAACCATGAACCTCTTTTATATAATGATTATTGTTTAAATGTATAATAAATTTAATATGTAACTTTTAACTATATATTTAAATCCTTACCTTCTGCATTGAATCAATACTGTATATTGGTTCCAAGGCAGAAGAGTGGTAAGGGCTAAGCAATAGGGGTTAAGTGACTTGCCCAGGATAACACAGCTGGGAAGTGCCTGAGGCTAGATTTGATCCTAGGACCTCCTATCTGTAGGCCTGGCTCTCAATCCACTGAGCCAACCAGCTGCCCTCTCTTCTATATTCTTATATGCAGTTTTTAAAATGTTTCAGTGGTCCTAAACTTTTTCCTTTTTTTGTATCATCACTGCTATTGCTCTCTGAATAGTTAAAAACAGAAAGACAAAACAACTCTAATAGATAAACAAAATTAAGCAAAACAAAACCACACAATGACTATGGCCAAAAATGAATCTACGCATCAGCTCTCTGTCAGGAGGTGGATAATACATTGTAGTGTGGAAAGGAAACAAGACTGACAGTTTGTGGGGGAAGGGGCAACTGAGAGTAGCTAGCACTTCCTTCCTACTGGGAGTGGCAGTTGGGTCTGGTGACTAGCACTTCCTTCCTGGTGTGTGGGGCTTGCTTCCAGGTGTTGGAGGAGAGAGGAGCTTGTTCAGCCTAGTCTGGTATGGTGTGCCGCCTCTTCTTGGTTCAGCCTGAAGATTCAGGCCCATTCACCTATGAAGGTGAGACCTGTTCTTGTTTGCTTTCTGTCTACCCCTAAGATTCTAAAAGACAAAACTGGACTGATATAGAGTAGATGGGAGTGGGACAAACCCTCCGCCGGCCTCTGGGGCCTGGCCTCAGGTCTGAAGCTGAGAAAAAACTCCAATCCCAACTGGTTATTAAACTTTATATTATTTGAATTCTCAGTCAGATAAGTGGACTATCTTTTCTGGTCATAGAGGGAGCTGAACTTCAGTTCAGTCATTCTACAACAAACAATCCTTATCGGACCCCTGCTGTTTCCTCTCAGCAAGGGGCATCTCCCTCCCTTGATTCACCGAGCAATATACCTTTAACTCCTCCATACCTCATACAAATACCCCATTTATGCCATTTTCCAATCCTATTTCCTTTCCCAATAAATATTACAATAGATTTTCTAGAGATATTGTCAGGCATTGTTTTGATGAAAGTTCTTAATAAAAAGTATTTTTATTCACAATGTTGTTAATTATTGTTTAATTTGTTCTCCTGTGTCTGCTTATTTCACTTTATCTGAAATAGTCTCATTTTTTTCTTAAATCATATTATGAGGTGCCATTGTATTAACTTACCATAATTTGTTTAACTATCTTCAGTTGATGGACTTCCCCTATTCCTTAGATTCTGGTTTTCTCTTTCATTTTTAAATTTTTTCCTTTTAATTCTCTCTGCAAGGAAGTTTGTTTTACTTGTAACTATTCTCTTCTTTCTATGATATCCCTTTTAAGCACCATCCTTAATTTCTACCTATTGATTTTGATGTATTTCTATACTTTTACTCTAGCTAGTTAGATGGTTCAGGGATAAAGTACTGGACCTGCAGTTATGTAGACCTGAGTTCTGATCTAGCCTCAAATACTTACTAGTTATATGATCCTGGGCAAGTATCAACCTCTTTGCCTCAGTTTATTCAATAGTAAAATGGAGATACATGAATGAAATAGCTGGAACAATTCCACCAACGCTCCCTCTGGTCAATCATGAGGATCCGATGGCAGGACCGAATCACCAATCAGGAAGTCCTCGACAGAGCCAACTCCACCAGCATCGAAGTCATGGTCCTCCAAACCCAGCTATGATGGTCTGGACACGGCATCCGCATGGACCCACAGCAAATACCAAGACAGGTATTCTATGGTGAACTGTCAGCTGGACTCAGGAAACAAGGCCAACCAAAGAAAAGATTCAAGGATCAGCTAAAGTCCAACTTGAAGTGGGCTGGCATGACACCAAAGCAACTAGAACTTGCTGCCTCTGACAGAAGCATCTGGCGAACCCATATTCACCATGCCGCCACCACCTTTGAAGATGAGCGACATTGACGTCTTGCCGCTGCGCGTGAACGCCGACACCAGGCCACAACCGCACCTCCCGTAACAACTGGCATCCCATGACCCTTGTGCCAGAAAATTTGCGCCTCAGCCTTTGGACTCCAAAGCCACATGAGGGTACACCGTAGATGAAACTGCACAAAGACAATAGTCATTCTCAATCACCGAGAGATTACCACTACTAAAATGGAGATAATAATAGTCTCTACCTCCTAGGGTTGTTATGAGGATAAAAGGAGATATTATTTGTAAAGAACTTTGTAAACTTTAAAGTGACATAGGAATATTAGTATATTATTATTACACCAAACTATGAGTGTATTCAAACCTTCTTAGTCTTTTTCATACAAGTAAATTTTACCACATGCCTGCTTCCTCTACTTTCCTGTTTCTATATCATCCCCATTTTCCTTCTTCCTGAAACAGTATGATCATTTTACCTTTCCTTCTTTTTCCTCATTTAAAATTTACAGAAGAAAAGCAATCTACCATATTCTCTGTTTTTTTTAATTAATTTCCTTAATTCCATTTGAAGACACTGGTTTGAAGTGATCATTTTGTTTTGTTTTTTTCTTTCTGCCCCTATTAGAATATTAGTGCTACATAATCACATAGCTTTTTCTGAGTGCTCAAATAAATTTACTATTTTTAGATTTCTCTTGAGTTTTGTATTTGCATTTCAGGATTCCTACTCAGTTCCAGTCTTTTCATCAGGTTTGGAGAGCTGGCCAGCAGTCTCTCGAAGCCAAGGATTTTCCCGAGTAGGTGTGGTAACTTAGGCAAAAGATGAGAAGTGGGAGACAACTTGGATGTTTCTGACCTGTTGCTCAGGCATGGCAAGAAGCTGCTCTGCAAGGCACAGGGTTTGTCTTTATCTGTACCTCAGTGGTTACATATTTCTCTGGCACACAGTCATTTTTCAACATATATGATTTCTTACAGGTAATTGGATGTGTCACACATTAACTTTTAACAAATTGTTTAATTAACATTCTATGATCATCTTACATACCATGTTGCTACAACAAAAATAAAACTTGCTAGAGATAAATGACACAGGCAGGGTAACCAGGGGTCAGTTCCCACTGACCTGTGGGATGACTAGCTAAAAGAGTCATTGTTACTTTTAATCAGCTTTCATAATCAATCAGAATTACTTAGGAGATTCCTAACAAAAATAGTGCTGCTAGGTGCAGGGTTAAAGGGTAAATTTAAGACAGACCAGATTCAGGTATTTTCCTAATTTCCAAGTTTCATTTTTCTGTGTTACTTAGAAGAGTTGCTGGACTTCAATAAACAAAACAAGTTGGAGTGTGAGATACCAGATTCTGCCTAAGGGGGTGATTAATGTACCTGTCCTCTCTAGTTTGTAATGGGGGTGGTGAACCTGGATGTGATCCTGCTGGGGGTGGATAGTGGGTACATGAAATTATTTAGGTTTTAATTCTTTGAATAAGATCTTTGGGGGTGGTATTCTGTGGGGATTAGAGTGGGACATATGTATTAATCCTGTGAATATTTGCTCTCATATTATTTTTCCTGAAACTAGGAAGAGAAAAATAATCATAACAATTTCATTAGTAAGGGAAGTTAGTGGGAGAAGTCACATAGAGGAGTGCTGAGTGGGTGTCTCCATCTTTCCAGAAGGTTGCTTTGCAACTCTGGTATCCATATGTGACCATATCAGACAAGGTGGGTTTGACAGCCCTCAGCAATCAAGAATGCCCTGGAGGGATTTCTGGCTTTATTGCTTTTGGTACTGTTTTGTGTCTTTCTCCCAGCATGGGAAGGCAGAGTCATGCCCTTCACTAGCAGTGCCCAAAGCACTCCTGCCAAATACAGGAAAGTCATGGCAGCACAGGCCTGCGGCAACCTTCTCTATGGAGGAGCAGAGCAAGACCTGCCATAGGAAGATAAAGTCAGGCTCCAGTAGTGGCAGTTACAGAAAGACTACATAGGGAAGAACAGCTCATGCCCTGCACCAGGCTCAGCATCAGTGGACAGTAGTGGATGGTAGGCAGAGATATGGGCCCCAATGGCAGTAGACAGAGGATTTGCTCCCAGAAGCTACACCAACCATGTGGCTGAAGAATGGATGCAGACATGTGCAGTGGCAAAAGACAAGCATATGGTAGCCCATGGTATAAAAATATTGACCCCCATATCACTGCTGATACAGCCCAAAGAGATCATTATGCATCTCTTCCCCAGAGAGGCTTTGGAGGATGAGGGAGCATCAGTGTTGCAAGGAAGCTTGGTTTCTCATTCCAAGGATGAAGTGTCTTGCTAGCTTCTATCCAAGAAGGAGGGGATTCTATCACCAGCTTCTCCTAGGGCAAAGACTTCCTATTCCCCCATTGCATGGGATTCCAAGAAAGGGGGAGGTCCCGGCTGCTGGACCAGGGATGACAGTAAAGGGTAGGTCTTCCTAACCCAGAGAGTATCACCATCTTTGCTGTACATCCAATGCTAACTATGTACAAAGATTTGTCATCATTCACCAAAGCAACCTGATCATTTAGAGCCAGCACGTGGTCCTTCCCAGGACTCTCCCAGATTCAATTTCTCCTTTAGGAAACTGCTATATTTTATTGTTTTCTCTTTGTATTCTCTTTTAGTTTTTCTCTTCCTCCTCTGCATTGCCTGTCTCAGCTTCTTGAATACTAGAGGTCACTGATGAGCAGTAACAACGTTAAGATCATTTAAATGGTACAAAGTCTTTTGGAGAGACCAAGGAGTGGGGTGTGGTTGGAGCAAGCAATATACTAACTTTTCCTTCCCTGCAAGTTAGGCTGGTTTTTCCTTAAAAGAATCAAGTCCTTCTAGACTACATTGGCTCAGGAGACTGTTGACAACACTGCCTCATTACCCAAGTACAATGCCACCACAAAGGAGATCCTGGTACATCTAGATATTTGTCTGGTGGATCACAATTGGTGACTCAACTCAGGGAAAGGATTTTTTGCTCAGCTGCATCAGTTCAAGGTATTCTCAATGCATAGCCTTCTCTTGCTATGGCTAAGAAAAATCTCTTTGTTAACTGTTGAATGACCATAAGAGAATTTCATTTTGTTCCATTGTTACACCTAAACCACCAGGGGATAATAATCCTGAGACGTCAGCCCAGGACAGCAACTCAGGGCAGAGTGGTGGGTACCTACGGAGCCCATGTGCCTAAAGATGTCCTTGTCTGAACATTGCTTTAAGTGGAGCCATCCTGCCCTGGTAACTCCCATTCCCGGTTGCTTCCAAAGTCCACACTGGCTTTCTGAACACCATGGAGGTTTTTCAGAGGAGCTTCTAAATAGAGTCTCAAGAATTACATGTATCTCTGGGCAGTCTCTGTTCCAGCTTGGAAGCTGTGCTCATTTGCCTGAGCATACGTGCTACTTGGTTTACCTTTTCCTATTGCCCATGAGCTTCTGGCTGACTTCTTTTAATGTTCTGCAATGGAGTTTTTAATCTAGCCCACTTGAATGCCGTAGGAAAAGGGGACTCTCTTGCATTAGAGGGACCCGGTTTGAAAATCTCCTTTCGTCAGCTGCTAAAGCTCCACCTGCTAAACAAATGACATGTTAAATTCCCTTGTTGGTTAATTAGTAGCCTCTGTTTCTGAAGCACTGTGCAAAACTGGGAAATGAGCCAGGTACATATGGGTGGTTTGTCAGCAAACCTAACTTACACTTCCTTTTATAACAACACCTAAAAGTGGTCAGTCTCTGATGAATTGTAACAAGCCATCTGACTATAAAATAGAAAAGGTTGGCTATGGACCACTATATGCTCTCAAACTTCCCATGAAAGCCCAACCCTGTCTTCTTGGTTCTAACATTCTACCTTGTCATCATGACAAGCACAACATGGAATAAGGAATAAGCAAGAACTGGAACACATGTGTAAGTGCCTGCTGTGCTCCTGGAAGGGCAGTCAGGTGGCCTGAAGTCAGGAAAAATCTAAGTTAAAATCTAACCTGAGACATTTCCTAGCTATGTGAGTCTGGGTAAATCCCTTAACCCTGTTTGCCTCAAGTTTCTTCATCTGTAAACTGAATTGCAGAAGGCTATAGCAAAATGCTCCAATCTCTTTGCCAAGAAAACCCCAAATGGGATCATGAAGAGTTGAACACAACTGAAATGACTGAACAATAAGAGTTATTAGGATTCTAATAGAGTATTTTTTTAAAGAACAAGAGTTTTAAAAAGGACTTCATTGAGAATGTATATGGGAGAATAAGAAGATGTGTTACTCATTTGACAGGGAGTGATTTGGTACATGACTAATGTCATGGAAAGAACTACATGAACTGATGCAAAGTGAAGTGATCAGAACCAGGAGAACTTTGTACACAGTAACACTAATATTATATGATGAACAGTTGTGAATGACTTATGATTTAAGGCAATCCCTAAGGACTCATGATGAAAAATGCCATCTGCCTCCAGAAAAAATCCTGATAAAGTCTGAATGCAGATTGAGACATATTATATTTCACTCTTTAATTTTTTTTGTCTGTTTGAATTCTTTCACAAAATGACTAATATGGAAAAATGTCTTACATTACTGAACATGTAAAACCTATTTCAGATTGCTTATTATCTTGGGGAAGGAGAAGGGAAAGGAGGTTGAAAATTGAGTTCAAAGTTATTTTAAAATGAAGGCTAAAATTTTTATTCATGTAATTGAGAAAAATATAATATTAAAAGAAAAAAATAATAGTATTAGCATCAAAAGAAAAAGAAAGGAAAAAAGAGGCAGCTGGATGGCTCAGTGGATTGAGAGTCAGACCTAGAGACCAGAAGTTGTAGATTCAAATTTGGCCTCAGACACTTCCTAACTGAGTGACTCTGGGCAAGTCACTTAACCCCTATTGCCTAGCCCTTACTCTGCTTCTGCCTTAGAATCAATATTCTAAGATGGAAGGTAAGAGGAGAGAGACAGAGACAGAGACAGAGACAAAGAGAGAGACAGAGAGACAGAGACAGAGACAGAGAGAGAGTCAACAAATATTTGTTAAGTATCTACTATGTGCTAGACACTGTGCTAAATAAACCCTATGTTAGGAAAAGGTAAGGAAGGCATCCTTCAGATTGGGTGGATTTATAAGACACAAACAAGAATCCTCTGTAGTTGGACAGATACCAGGAGGTTGCATTGTTAGAGGGAACTCCAAAATCAATGAGGCCAAGGATCCATTTAATTACTTGGGTATACTAAAACACAGTTCCTGTGCCACTTAGCTTTGCTCAAATATTCTTTGTAACAAGAGAGCACTCTATACAGGGAATTTTTTTTCTGTCAACATGTAATAACAAATTTCCACATAAGTTTTCTGAAGTTACATGATCCAAATTGTATTCTTCCCTCCCTTCCTATTCCTCTCCAGGAGCTGGAAAGCAATTTGATTTATACAGGGTATTTTAAGTGAGAAAATTGAGGTGTCAAAAAAAGGCAACAATGAACCATTAAAAAAAATTTTCTTAATAAACCAAGTGCTTCTTCCTGTAATCAGGGGAACAAGCTACATCTCCCGCTCCCCAACCCCAAGTCACAAAGTCCTACAGATCTGAGATTACAAATCATAAGTCTCTGGATTTGATTGGGCTCTTGGGCTGTAAAGTACAGAGGGCAGAAACTAGGGTTGATCATAAATGAACAGACCACAAATACATAATGATGATGGCTGAGGAAAAGCTTTGAGAGGCTTCCAGCTAAGCCAAAGGCCAAGTGAGGATTAAAAGTTTTAGGTCAATGCAGTGCTCAAAGAGGAATGAGATCTTGAGAGACTTCTCTGTTTGTCTTTCCTTATGCCCCTTTGGAGCAATAGTACCCTGAAACAAAGGGCAGTCTAAAGGTCTAGGGAAGAATAGACTGAGTCCAGTAGCCTTCTGGGTCCCTGATTACAGATGCCTTGGGCCAACTAATCCTGGGTTTCCATATGCAAAGCAAAGTAAGTTTCCAAATGACTTTCCTGGACACTGCTGGGAAGAATGAATGAATAAATGAATGAGTGAATGAGCATTTATTTAAAATTTCCATATAGTTCATTTTTTTTTACATTTTATTTGGTCAATTCCAAACATTATTTCTTGGTTACAAGAATCACATTATTTCCCTCCCTCCCCTACCCCCACCCTTCCCGTAGCTGAGGTACAATTTCATTGGATATTACATGTGTCCTTGATCAGAACCTGTTTCCACGTTAGTGTTTGCACTAGGATGTTCATTTAGAGTCTACATCCCCAATCATATCCCCCTCAGCCCATGTAATCAAGCAGTTGTTTTTCTTCTGTGTTTCTGCTCCCAGTTTTTCTCTGAATATGGATAGTGTCCAAGTTGTTCAGGATCACTGTATTGGCACTAATGGAGAAGTCCATTACATCCAATTGTGCCACAGTGTATCAGTCTCTGTGTACAATGTTCTGGTTCTGCTCCTCTCACTCTGCATCAATTCCTGGAGGTCATTCCAGTCCCCATGGAATTCCTCCAGTTCATTATTCCTTTGGGCACAGTAGTATTCCATCACCAAGAGATAACACAAATTGTTCAGCCATTCCCCAATTGAAGGGCATCCCCTCATTTTCCAATTTTTTGCCACCACAAAGAGCACAGCTATAAATATTCTTGTACAAGTCTTTTTCCTTATTCCCAGCAGTGCTATGGCTGGATCAAAGGGCAGACAGTCTTTTATCGCCCTTTGGGCATAGTTCCAAATTGCCCTCCAGAATGGTTGGATCAATTCACAACTCCACCAGCAATGAATTAATGTCCCTACTTTGCCACATCCCCTCCAGCATTCATTACTTTCCATAGCTGTCATGTTAGCCAATCTGCTAGGTGTGAGGTGATTCCTCAGAGTTGTTTTGATTTGCATCTCTCTGATTATCAGAGATTTAGAACACTTTTTCATGTGCTTATTAATCACATAGTTCATTTTTGTAAGCAAATCTTATAAAGCCAAACCCCCAAAGTATATGAACAAGTGGTAAATCATCTGCTTTCATCTGCATTCGTACTCTAACTGTTCTTTCTCTGGAGATGGAGAGCATTCTTTGTCCTAAATCCCTCAGAATTGTTCTGGATCATTGTGTTGCTGAGAGTAGCTCAGTCTCTCACAGCTGATCATTCCACAATGTTTCAGTTACAGTGTACAATGTTCTCCCATTTCTGCTCATTTCACTGCATCAGCTCATGAAGATCTCTCCAGCTCTTTCTGAGATCCTCCTGTTCATCTGAATGAGCATTTATGAAGATCTTATACTGTGCTAAATGTTGGGGATACAAATTCAAGCAAGCAAGATAACACCTACCTATCTTACTTTTATTGTAGAAAGATAGCTCATGAAGGTAGGGAGAGGGTGCACCTTGCATGGTTTGGAAATGGCCAGGAAGTCACCTCTTAGAGTCCAGGGTCCCAGGGGCAGAGTCCAGGAGGAAGGTGAGGAGGAGAAGAAACAAAACCGAAATTTGTTTTAGAGGGAGAAGCAAGAAATAAAAGGAGGGTTCTTTGGAGAAAAAAAAATGCTTACTGAAACCCATCATCAAAGTTGAGTGAGTGGCAGAGCTTTACCAAGCTCAGCTTCTAAGTTTTGATGCTTTGACTACCCAAGGTACTTGGAGTTTTCCTGATTCTTTTCTTAGCCCCTGCAAACCCAAATTTTTCAGTTCTTGCTACTTCATCTTTTTTGCTGTCCCATATGTGGAACTTCCCCTAACTACTCCTTAAGTAGTTAAGAAGTTTGTTTGAATGATTTGTCCAAATGTATTTTGTTTTTTAAATAGCCAGTCACTCACTCCCTGTGGACTGGAAGCTCAAAAAAATTTAAAATTGATTATTATCCCTTTGGCATGACTCTTAGGCTCTGAAAAAGTATGGTAGATGATAGTTTTATGACCTTCAAAAGTAAGTTAAAAGGAACAGCTAGATAGATAGAGTGCCAGGCTTGGAGTCAGGAGGACTTCAAATTTGACCTCAGATACTTTCTAGCTGTGTGACCTTGGACAAATCATTTAACTCTAATTGCATAGCTCTTATCTTTCTTAAGAGTTGTTACTAGGACAGAAAGTAAAGGTTTAAAAAGAGCTATTACTCAAAAATCTTCTCTGGGTCAGCTAGGTAGCCCAGTGGATAGAGCTCCAGGCCTGGAGTTGGGAGAATTGGGTTCAAATCCTTCCCCAGATATTTCCTATTTATGTGATCCTGAGCAAATAATTTAACATCCACTACCTAAGTCTTGCCATTCATTCTGTCTTAAAATTGATACAAAGACATCAGCTAAGAGTTTTTGAAAAAGTTGAGCCTCAGTTTCCTTCTATAAAGAGAGGAACTTGGACTTTGGTCACTGGATAAGTTCCCTTGCTTCTCTAGGATCCCTCGCACCTACCTTGTTTCAGAGAGCAGTGAGATCATCCTTGAGAGAATCTTGAGCTTTGAGAAGAAAGCTTGGGGACTCTGATCTGAATGCATTACCATCCCTGGAAAATGACTGTACCAAGTGCTAGTGTTTTATACCCAAGGACTCCACCGTTCTTCCTATCTACCTACACTCCTGCTGCTTCCTTGGACTCTGAGACCCTGTCAAAGGCAGAAATAAACAAGGAAGTCCTCAATGTCGCAGACAATGATAATTAACACTAATAGCATTTTGAATTTCCTGCATCTTTTTTTCTTTTAATGAGGTCAGACCCTTAGCATCAGAAATTTAGAACTGGAAGAGCTCAGCAAACCTCTCATTTTACAAATGTGGAAACCAAGGCCCAGAGAGATTAAGCAGCTCAGAGGAAGCCACCCAGCCCATCAGCATTAGAGTCAGGAACTGGCCCCAACCAAGCCCCACATTCCAAACTCTGCAATGCAATGTGTCCCTTCACCAATAACATTTTATCATCTTTTTTTGTCTGGAAGGGATAATAGGAGGGAGGAGGAAAAAATGTTTTCCGATAAGAAAATTGGCCTGCAGAGAGCAATGACTAGCCAAAAGCCACAGAGCCAGATATGGAGGTTGGCACCAGCCCCCTGCTGGCTGAAATGGCGGCGGCCTAGGAAGGTTTCCTCAGACCACAGCTCACAGGCCTCCTTCAGCCAGGCTGTGGCCACACTGCTAAGAAAAGGGGAGTGTCTCGGGGATGAGGTCACTTCCACCTCCCAACCCATCAGCCTCCTGGCTAATTCCTGACTGACCTGCAGATGGTGCTCCTGACAAGGATTTCCTTGCCAAGCTAGGCTGGCCTCCGATTCTGAACTCTGACCAGCTCATGACTTTAAGGCTGGCCTGTAAGAGAAGCCACAGACAGGCTGGGCCTGGCTTGGCACCCCCACAATTGACATGCCTGTCAGTTTCTCGAAAAAGACAGAATCTCCCGCTGATCTCCAGGACCGGGGCTTTGAGATGAGTGCTTCCTGGACTCTGCCCTTCTCCTTCAGCCCTGACAGCAAAAATGAAGATAAAAATAAGCATCTAAACTGGGAATACTAGCATGAAGGGGAAAAACTGCCAAGGCTGTGGGTCCATCCACTGTACTACTCAGAAAGCCAAAGTACAGGACATCTACAAACGAAAGCCAGTTTTAATGAAGCCGCAATGGAAGATGTAAGTGTGGAAAATAGACATTAAACTGGTGGGAGAAGCCTTTAAGAATATTTTCAAATTGTCAGCAAGCATTTTGTGTACTCGGCCCTAGGCTAATCATTGGGAATACGATGAACAAAGTAACAACTAAAATAATGAACCCTGCTTTCAAAGAGCCTAAGCTCTAGAAGGGAAGATGACATGCAAACAACTATGTACAAATGGGATATATACAGGGTATATATAGTAGCAATAGGTTTGGAGTTGGGAGGATATAGGTTCAAATCTGGTCTCAGACACTTCCTAGCTGTGTGACCCTGGGCAAGTCACTTAATCCCAATTGCCTAGCTCTTACTGTGCTTCTGCCTTAGAATAGAAAGGTAAGAGTTAAAAAAAAAAAGAATTATTGGACTACTTGAAAGCCATAACCAAAAAATAAACATAGATATCATCTTTCAAAAAAAGATCAAGGTCAAATGTAATAGACTTTGCTACTAGCAGCAATACAATGATCTAGGACAACTCTAAGGGACTTATGAGAAAGAACACTATCCACATCCAGAGAAAGAACTGTGGGAGCAGAAACCCAGAAGAAAATTATGATTTATCACTTGTTTATATGGGAGATGATTTGAGGTTTTGGTTTTAAAAGATAACTCTATTACAAAAATGAATAAAATAGAAATAGGATTTGAGTGATAATATATATATATATATATATATATATATATATATATATATATATACACAACCCAGTGAAATTGCTTGTCAACTCCAGGAGCAGGGAGGGAAGAGAGGAGAGACACAACAAGAATCATGTAACCATGGGAAAAAAAATTTAAATAAAATAAAATTTTAAAAAACGCTCAAGGAAAACTGCCCTAGTGTTCTAGAACCAGAGGGTAAAATGGAAATTGAAAGAATCTGCCAATATCCTGAAAGAGATCCCAAAATGAAAATCTCCAGGGACATTATAGTCAAATTTCAGAATTCTAAAGTCAAGGAAAAAATATTGCCAATAGCCAAAAAAAACCAATTCAGGTATGGAGGAGCCACAATCAGGATAACATAAGATTTAGCAGCAGTTACATTAAAAGGTCAGAGGACCTGGAATAAAATATTCTGAAGGGCAAAGGAGCTAAGATTACAATCAACAATCTCCTATCCAGCAAAAGTAAATATAATCCTTCAGCAGAGAAAAATGGGCATTCAATGAAAAAGATGACTTCAAACATTCCTGATGAAAAGATCAAAGCTGAATAAATCATTTGACTCTCAAATAAAAAATTCCAAACAAGCATAAAAAGGCAAACAGGGGATTTAAAAAGGTTAAACTATTATTAGGGCAGTTAGAGTGAGTATTCATAGACAGAGGGCAAGGGTGTGAATTGAATATAATGGGATGATATCTTGAAAAAAATTAAGGGAAGAGAAAGAGGAATGCACTAGGTAAAGGTTAAGGGAGTGGTAGAAATGGAAAAATTATCTCACACAAAAGAGGCACAAAAAATCTTTTATAGTAGAAGGGGAGATGGGGGAATTGGGGGTGGGAGTACTTGAACATTGCTCTCATCAGAATTGGCTCAGAATAAGAAGATATATTCTCAGTTGGATAAAGAAATCTATTTAACCCTAAAGGAAAGTAGGAGGGTAAGGGTATCAATAAAAGAAGGGGGGGGGCTAATAGAAGGGAGAGCATATTGAGAGAGTAAGTAAAAGAGAAGCAAAACACTTCTGAAGATGGACAGGATGAAAAGAAAGAGAGTAGGATAAACTGGGAAAAATAAAATGGAGGATAATACATAATGATTATAAGGCTGAAAAATATTTTACAAGTTTCTCAGATAAAGGCCACATTTCTCAAATAGAGAAAAAAATGAGCAAACTGTATAAGAATACAAGGCATTCCCCAACTGATAATGGTCAAAGGAATCAAAGCTACCAATAGTTATTTGAAAAAATGCTCTAAATCACTATTAGAGAAATGAAAATTAAAACAACTCTGAGGTACCACTGCATGCCTGTCAGATTGGCTATTATGCCAGAAAAGGAAAATGATGTAATCTGGAGAGGATGTGGGAAGATTGAGACACTAATGCACTGTTGGAGTTGTGAACTGATTCAACTATTCTAGAGAACAATTTAGAACTATGCCCGACTATGTTCAAAGGACTATAAAATAGTACATAGCCTTTGACCCAGCAATACCATTACTAGGCCTGTATCCCAAAGAGATGGAGAAAAAAGGGGAAGGACCTCTATGTACAAAACTATAACAGTTCTTTTTGTGGTGGCAAAGAATAGGAAAACAAAGGAATGCTCATCAATTGGGGAATGACTGAATTATGGAATATGATTGTGATATTTGACTATTGTGTTATAAGAAATAATGAGCAGAATGATTTTTTTAAACCTAAAAAGACTTACATGAACTGATGCAGAGTGAAATGAGCAGAACCAGGAGAACATTGTGCACAGTAAAGCCATACTGTACCCTGATCCACTCCAAATGACTTAGCTATTCTCAGCAACACAATGATCCAAGACAATCCCAAAGGACTCATGATGAAAAGTGCCACCTGCTTCTAGAGAAAGAACTGATGGAATCTTAATACAGACCAAAACATATTATATTTCACTTTCTTAATTTTTTTGCTCAAGTTTTCTTCCATAAAAGAACCAATTTGAAAAAATGTTTTGCAAAATTACACATATAGAAAGGGAGAGAATTCAGGGCTCAAGATTTTTTAAAAATGAATGTTAAGAATTTCTTACACATATGAGAAAAATTAAATTTAAAAATAAAAACGAACAAGCAAAACAAAAAGACTAGAAAGGTAGAAATGGGCCAAAGAGAGAGCCAAACCAACCAAGATTAGAGTAAATGTCTCTGCCAAGAATCCCATTTCTCAAATATATAGAGAACTGAGTCAAATATATAAGAATATGAGCTCCAATTGATAGATGTTTAAAGGATGTATATAGGCAATTTTCAAATGAAGAAAGTAAAACTCTAAGGTACTACTTCACACTTATCAGACTGAGTAATATGAAATGGAAAATGATAAATGTTGGCAGGAATGTGGAAAAATTGGGATACTAATCCATGGTTATATTGATAATTGATACAACTGGTCTGGAGAGCAATTTGGAACAATGGCCAAAGAGCCATAAAATGCATATCCTTTGACACTACTACTACTACTACTACTACTACTACTACTACTACTACTACTACTACTACTACTACTACTACTACTAGGTCTGTATCCCAAAGAGATCAAAGATAAGGGGAAAGGACCTACTTGCACCAAAATATTTACTGCAGCTCTTTTTTGTGGTGACAAAGAATTGGAAACTAAAGGGAACAGGATAATCACCAAAAACATTTGGAAAGTGATGAAAAGTGAAATGTGCAAAACCAGGAGAATGTCGTACATGATAACAGTAATCACATACGACGTTCAACTGTGAATGACTTAAAAACATTATCAGCAATGTAAGGATCCAAGAAAAGTCCAAGGGACTCATTACAAAAAAAGGCTATCCCCCACTATAGAAGGAACTTAAGGAGTCTGAACACAGATTGAAGGATACCATTTTCCACTTCATTTCTTTCATGAGTTTTTTTTCTAATATAAGTGACATATTTTCTTTCATAACATGATGAACATAGAATACATATTGCATGACAGCACATATATAACCTGTATCTTATTACCTGCCCTCTTGTGGAGGGAGGAAGGGAATTAATATGGATCCCAAAATGTCAGAAAATTATTATTAAACTTGTGTCTACATGTAATATAGAAAAAAATATAATACAAAAAATGTTTTTAAAATGTCCAATTTTGTATTTGATCATAGAAAAAAAAAGGGAACCACTAGAAATCTATGCTGAGGGTTAGTGTAACGTGGTACAACCTGCAATTTAAATTGATAGCTGAGTAAAGGATGTTTTGAAATGGGGAGAGCCTTAAGGCAGGAAGAGGGATCAATGGTTCATACAACAATCTAGGATTGATAAGAGCTTGCATCATGGTGGCAGCAGTATCAGGGAAGAAGGAACAACATACAAAAGATCTTTCAAAGATAAAATTGTTAATAGAAGGACCTCAGCAGGGTCCCTGGGTCACATAACCAGGATTACTAATTAGGGAGAAATTTGCTTTAAAACACACTGACCACACTTCTTTGAAATTACCCCAACTTATTTGATTAGACTGCGTAGCTGTGGCTACAGAAGGCTGTAGAGAAAGAATACATTTGAACCCTGAAGTCAGTGGGGGTGGTAGGAGCAATTTCTATTCATCTAGGCTAGTTTTTCCCTATTAATTTGATGGCCAAATCAGGACAGATGTAGGAGGAGAAGGAGAGGGGCATGGCAGCTAAAGGGCCAATTGGCTTAGGTGCATGATGTGATCAATATCTATTAAGCTCTTCCTATGTGTCAGGATGTGAAGGTGACACATGGTCTGAGATCCAGAGTTTGGGGCCAGCAAATAGGCTACTTTATACTGAGTCACCAGTTAAGTCTGATGCCCTTCTAGGCAAGAACTCCAGAGTGGATTAATTTTCTTTTGTAGGCAGACTGGATTAAGTGACTAGCTCAGGGTTTTATGGCTGGCAAGAATCTGAGGTGGGGATCTGAACTCAGAAGGAGACTTCCAGATTCCAGTTCCTAAGGGGATTAGAGACATAGATTCCAGAAGTCCTGGGAAACATAAAAGACAGGAAAACTACTATTCGGACTTTAACGGTGCGGGAGAATAGGTTTTCCAGTTGTCCAAGGCAACCACCCATCCCTGTACACTGCATATTGACTTAGAAAAACTCAACATATTTTATTATATTCTTCTTTATTTGGTTAAACATATCCCAATTACATTCTAGTCTGCTTCCAATGATACCTTGACTGGCCCATAAGGAGTCAATGCCCTTGAGCCAATTATTTTTCTTCCTTAAAAAACTCTTACCTTCTGTCTTAGAATCAATACTGTATATTGGTTCCAAGGCAGAAGAACCAAAAAGGCTAAGCAATGAGGATTAAGTGACTTGCCCAGGGTCACACACTATCCTGTTGCTTTCTGATCAGGTGAGTATCTATATGGAGAAGAGGGGCTGGTGTGTCTACCTGAACCCCTATCATATCTTTACTGAATATCCTTTCCATGCTATTATGACTAGACTTTTAAGTATTTCATAAATTGATAAATTTGATAAAACTGATCCGAGTCAGGCCTGGTCATTTTGTCATCTGTGTGTAATTATAATTTGAACCCTAGAATTACAACTCTCAGCACCCCACTTTTCTTCTCCCTTTACATGCTGAGGTAGGGGGATATAAATTTTGTGTAAAGCCACCTTTCACCCTCTTCCTGTGATGGGGTTTGGTGGAGGTGGCCTGAGGTGAGATCCAGGAGAGTTTTTGCTCATGTGGTCTTAATTTTGTTAATTGGGTTTTTTTTTTTACTTCTAGTCCTTTTTTATTCCTTCCACTTCAAGTGATTACTAGTAAACTTTATAAAATATAATTCTTGGATTATTGGATATTAATTTAAATCCTACATCTGTCTTCCAACCATTTCTCTCCACCTGGACAAGGATTCTCAGAGCCTTGGACCTCTGGAAGACATCTGTCTTTAAAGCCCCTTGAGAAGTTAATGCATTCATCTTTGGAATTCCTGCCCAGAAGGGCAGCTGTCTTATTGGTGACTGAGTACAAACCAGTCTGCTTGTTTAACCCTCTCTATCTAGCAGGCCCCAGTATTTCCAGCCCTTAGCAAAGTATCTTGCACACTGTAAATTCTTACTAACTTTCTGATTCATTCCTTTCCATTTTGTATGAAACCAGTGTGTGCCAAGCTGCTGAGCCCTCGGGCTATCAGACACCTTTAGGATTTCCCTGGCCTCTCTTGGCCTAGGAGCTATTATTTATTGGCTGTAAGTGTCACCTGAATAGAACACAAAGAAGCATACAAAGTCAGTAAGGTGTGTTATCCTAGTATGACAGATTTAAAGTTAGAAGGGGATTTAGAGATTATTTAGTCCAGCCCTCGAGATTAATTTGGACAGGCATTTACTAAGCACCTGCTATTGGACAGGTGCTATCCTGAATGCTAGAGATGCAAAGAAAAAGACACGAGAAGACTCTCAACACTTAGGGAGATTGTTTTCTATTGGGGCTGGGAGGAGTGGTGGAGAGGAAAACAAGTATTTAGATGAATTAAAAACATGTACAAAATAATTTCAGAGTTGGAGGAGAGTGTTAAAAATTGGATGGATCAGGTGAAGAAACTAATGCCCTGAGAGGATAGAACTGGCTCCCTCAAGGAGGATGCTAATACTTCTAGATTCTTCCTTCATGGCTGACTGGTAGGAATAGATGCCAAATGCTGCATGTTAGTAGAAATGTTAGTTTCTACTAGTTAGTTAGTGGGTTAAACAAGCAGACTGGTTTGTACTCAGTCACCAATAAGACAGCTGCCCTTCTGGGCAGGAATTCCAAAGATGAATGCATTAATTTCTCAAGGGGATTTAAAGATTCCAGAGGTCCAGGGCTCTGAGAATCCTTGTCCAGGTGGAGAGAAATAGTTGGAAGACAGATGTAGGATTTAAATTAATATCCAAGAACTATATTTTATAAAGTTAGTAGACAAATGTTAGTAGAAACTAACCACTCCAGATGGAGAGATGAGGGAATGCTCTTATGCTGTAAGATTCAAGATATGTAATAAAGCCAAAAGCCACCCTTAACATAAATAGTGCTTCTATTCTTGACCACAAGGCCAGCAATATATTCCTTCCCATTGATGTTGTTAGGTAGACTTATGGAGGGCAAACACTGCCTGAATACCTAGAGGAAGAAAAGTCTGGATGAGATCAGAGAACAGAGAGAAGTCTAATCTGACTAGACCTGGAAGGGAGAATACTGTGAAATACTGTGAAATCAGGCCACTGGGGGGGGGGGGGTTACCCTTAAATGATAAGCTACTAAATTTGTAGTCAATAGGTACTAACGATTTTTTTTTTTAGTAGGAGAATATTGGGTCTTTGGCAGATTACTTTGTCAGTCATGTGAAGATGGGATTGGAGACAGAGAAACAATGGAAGTAGGGAAGAAATTAGGAGACATCAATGGTCCAAGCAAGAGGTGATGATAACCCAAACCTGGAAATTCAGTGGTCCAAAAGTGAGAAAGGTGAATTAGGATCAGAGGATCATAAGTCTAGACCTAGAAGGAAGCTGAGTCAAGTCAAATCATCTTGAGTGTCCACTAGGTGACAGGTTCAGTGCTAAATGCTACAAAGAAAAACAAAAACAAGTCTCTTCTCTCAAGAAGCTCTCAATCTTGGGGGGGGGGCGACATGCAAATAACTGTGTCTATCAATTTATTGAAGACAATTTCAGAATAAAGGCATTAATATTCAGGGGTAATGGTTAAAAGGTTGTTATTCTTGTTTTTTAAGAGAAGGAAGGATTTTAGCTGAGACTTGAATAAAGTTGGGGAAGCCAGAAGTCAGAGATGAGGAGGAAAAGAATTCCATGCATGGGGACAAGTGTGAGTCTAGCCTATATTGTTTCCTAATAAGACATTCCATCTCTAGAACTGAGTATTGGTTTCAGGGCAAAAAAGTAGTAAGGACTAAGTAATTGAGGTTAAGTGACTTGCCAGAGTCATATAGCTAGGAAGTATATAAAAGCATTCACATTTGAACCCAGGACCTTCCAGCTCCAAGCCTGGCTCTCCATCCACTGTGCCACCTAGCCACCCTTTAATATCATTGGTTCAAGCCTTCTATAGCTTGACTACCATGACTACCACTCAGTTCTATTTAACTAGTTAACATCAAGGAATTTTTGTAAAGATATATTTACTTCAAATATAAAGCAAAAACAAAGGTATAAATATTTCTCCTTTCCCCCAAGATATTATGCTCTCCTCTATACCATCTCTGCCCTTGGAAGGAATGGGTTATGGTTTCTACAAAAGCATTGGTCCCCACCAAATTCACATCCAAATGAGGCATCTTTCAGATTTCTATTCAGCTGCTGTTAGATGGGTCTCCAAAATGAGGAATTTCAAGTTTTTACTGGAGAAGGTCCTAGGATTCTGAACAGCCTGACTATTTCAGGCAGCCTTCTTGAGTACCCATCCTTACATCTTACAAAGGTTTCTCTGTCTGTCTGTCTGTCTGTCTGTCTCTCTACTTTTTTTATTTGGGGCTGGAGGTGGGGAATTTTATCCCAGGGAAATCAGGCAGGTAAGTTAGAAACAGATTGTGGAAGGCTTTAAAAACCAAAAGGCTGAAAAGTTTGTATTTTATCCTAGAAGCGACAGGGAGCAACTCACTGTCAGATCTGTGCCTTTAGAAAGATTATTTCTGCAGTTATATGAAAAGTATAAATTATTAAAGCAGAAGAAGCATGGAGATGAGAAATTAGGAAGGATATGAGCTAGGCGATTATTACAATAGTCCAAGGAAAAAGATCAGGATCCATGCCTTCAATCTTCTCAGTGAAGAAGGGAGTGAATTCATGCCTTGAGAGTGAGGGGGAGGGGACCGGATTCTCTAGGAGAGAGAGATGGTTGGAACAGCAGCAGTGTTGTGGGGAATGTCACAGGGAGTCAATCCGACATGAATAATAGGCTTGTCTGGCAGTGGGAGGTCTCAATTGAATGTGCATAGTTCTTTTGTATTCCTTCAAACAGTTTTCTGCTGGGCATTGAAAAAATGTGGTTGACTGAGTAGGAAAGGAATGAGAAAAAGCTCCAGGAGATAGGGAAATATGCCGATCCTAAAACTTGTCACCAGAAAATAATACCCGGGGACCTGGGGCTCCTGTACACTCCCACGGGGATTTCTGCTCCTCCGGGTAACCTCCATGTTCCCCAGGTACTATCGCCACCATGACGAACTGTCTGGTTGTCTCCTACCCTGTCCACAGGCAAACGTTTATTATCCAGCCTTTATAAGACTCTAAGCTCCAGGAGGGCAGAGGCTCTATTTCCAGCGCTTAGCACAGGGCTGGGCACATTAATAAGTATTTACCGAATTGGAACCTCAAGGCTTTTCTAGCCACAAAGCCCTCGAAGGATCTGGAAGTCTTCGGCCCTCCAGGTCAAGAGGACAGCGACGGTCTTCTCCCAGCTAATCAGGTTGCGGACAACTGAAGATAAACCTAGGAGGATTACAGAGACAAATCCAACCCGCAGCCCAGCCGAGCCGAAGTACGGAAACATTCCTCCTTTTCCCCTGGGTGAGCCTATCGCTGCACGTCCTCTGGCCAAAAACAGTTTCCTCGGATTCCAGCACCAATGAATTCAGCCCGTTCGGGTGAGATCCCTCCCACTCCTTGTGTCGTCACGTTGTGGCTTTAAACTGGAACGCAGAACGCCGCTTCCCTTATTTTGTAGTGAAGCCGACGGCGAATGCGCTTGTAATTCGGAACGTGGTGGCGTCTGCACCTTAAAGGGACAGTTGCGCTCAGGGGCCCACGTTCTGTTTGGAGGCGGCGTGGCGGTGGCTGCTCCTTTAAGGGCGGGGCTACGAGGGGAGGGACGGCTAGAGGGGCGGGCGAAGCTAGGACTCGAGTTGGCCCCGTGTCCTGGTCGAGGCCGCAGCGGGGAGAGTCTGAGTTGGGTCCGGGTGCTCGGCAGTGGGAGAGCTTTCTCCCGCTCGAACTCTCCGGACCCCGGAGAACCCCGCTCCCAGCCATGCTGAGCAGAGCATGGAAGCGGCGGACTACGAGGTGCTGTCGGTGCGGGAGCAGTTGTTCCACGAGCGAGTTCGGGAGTGCATAGTGAGTCCGGGAGTTGGGAGCGGGAGGGATGGAGTGAAGGCATCTGCCCGCGTGGGACTGGAGGCTGGCGCCAAGGCATCGGGGCAACTGCAAGGCGCCGTCCATCCAGGACTAATAGGAGGAAAAAAATCCCACTCGCTCCCTGGGGACCCCCAGCGCTTCTTCCTTTTTGCGCTTGGGTGCTGGTGGGTCTGGGTACTTGTGAGTGCCTGGATTGCTTTGCACCCTCCACAAAACTCGGGGAGAAACATCCAGGCCCTAGTTAGCCAAAGAAACTCTAAAAGGGCTAGCCTATTTGGAGAGAAGTTGGAAGGGGTGGCGAGGAGGAAAACACAGCCGCACACTCGGAAGAAGGGTGTTTGTTATAGGACGGGAAGAGACCGCTCTCCTCCCTGTCTCACTGGGTCAAGTTCCGTAGTTATCAGGGTGAGACCTGTAGCCTACCTACTTCTTCTCTTCCCCCAGTATAAATTTTTTCAGAAATGGACTCTGGAATTCCCGATTATTATAGACATTTAAAAAAAAAATCCTTACCTTCCATTTTAGAATCAAAATTCTTTTGGTTCCGTGGCAGAAGAGTGGTAAGAGCTAGGCCAAGTGACTTGCCCAGGATCACACAGCTAGAGAGTGTTCGGGTTTGAACCCAGAACTTACCATCTCTGGGCCTGGCTCTCAATCCACTGAGACACTTTTGCACCCCCACATCCCCTCCCCAGCTTGGTTATTGCTTCCTACTTGCCAGCCCCCAGTAATATGGCTCCCTGGCCTTTGTTGGACCTGTGGGTCCTAGGAGCTAAACTGAGCTTCAGGTCTATGTATTTTTGCTCTCTGGGATTTCAGAGCACCCCCAAACCCCCCTTCCCCAATCCTTAACCTCTTTTGCTATCTGCAGTTATTACTTCATATTGTATGTATAAAAGAGGGAGGAGAAGAGTAGAAGTGGGGGGGGGATACTATAGAGGATTGCCACTAGGGTGGCTTATCTTGAACTTCCTTTGGGGCTCCATCCCACCCATCCCTCTGTCACCTCAGAATCAGGAGGGGCAGGCTTGCCAGGGAAATGCCCCTGAGGATGGGAAACAGGTGAGGAAAGAGTGAACAATTTAGTATCATGACTTGGAGTTTTCTCTCTGGAGAACCTGCTGGAGGGGGTCTAAATCGGAGGCTCTGGTGAATTGCCGAGCTTTGATTTCTTCATCTGTAAAAGGGGGGGGGGTAACCCCATTTATATTATCTACACCTCATAGGGTGGGTGAGAGCAAGGCACATGGCAAACCAAGTGCCCTGTAAACTTGAGCTACAATTTCTGTTCCTGCTCTGCTAAACTGGAAGGCTGGAAATTCTGGGATGTTCCCCAGCCTCTGTAGGAGCCCCTGGTTCGGGAGGAGTCAGCCTAGCTCCAGGTGCCTCCTCCACCTGTTAGGTGAAAGGCTTCTTTGGTAGCCACTCAACCTCAGCCCAAACAGGACTGCGTGGAACTCCGGCCTCTGACCTTTTGAGCTCTGCTACCTTCTTGGAGATGATGCAAGCCAGGAAATTGAGGCATGAGCTGTAAAACTGCTTTTAGAGGTGACTTTAACCTAAATCGTCTGTTTCTTTGGCCATAGTCTGTATGTATTGGAGCTCTAGTCTGCCCTCTTTACCAACCTCTAGAACAAGGATTAACCCTTTTTTTGTGCTATGAACCCCTTTGGCAGTCTGGTGAAACCTATGGACCCCTCAAAATAATGCTATTAAATGGATCAAGTAAAACACAGTATTATGAAGAAACCAACCTCATCCAAATATAATTAAAATATTTATTAAAAATGAACCAAATTTAGAAACTCTTGGTTAAGAAACTCCCACTCAGGGGGCAGCAAGGTGGAACAGTGGATAGAGTTCTTGGCCTAGAATTGGGAGGACTTGGGTTCAAACTTCTTTATAGCTGTGTGACCTTGGGCAAGTCACTTAACCCTGTTTGCCTAGTCTTTGCCCTTCTATCTTAGATTGTTACTAAGACAGAAAGTAAGGGTTTAAAAATAAGAACTTCACCACCACTTCCCTCAACCTGTCCTGCTCCTCTGGGCCTCAGCTGAGCTTAGCCCTATGAGGTGGTTTTTCCCCTGATCATCTCTAGTAGAGGAGGGATGGTATATAGAGCATAGCCAGAAGTTTACCCTATTTTAGTCATACAGGGCTATAGTTCCCATATAATGCCAGAATATTATGCAGTGAAGAGAGTCTTGTGCCTAGGAGTCAGGAGACCTGAGTTATGATAATTAGTAATTGCTCAAATGCTTTAATGTTTACAAACAGCCCTTCTCATAATAGCCTTGTGAGGTAGGTAGTACAAGTATTTCCCCCATGTTATAGATGAGCAAACTAAGATTAAGAGACGAAGTAATTTGGTGGCAGAGTTCAAAGATGGGACTCAAATAAATTCTGGCCTTTCATTTACTCTATTATATTGCTATACTTCTCTTACTCTTAGCTCTATCCAGGCATTTGGACCTCAGTGACCTTTTTTGGCAAAATGACCGGTTTAATCAGACCCTTCCAGCTCTTCACATTCTGAATCTGAGGGTATTTAATAGAAGGACCATGGCTGGTGCCCCTCTTCTGTTCTTAGAGTCAAAAATATTAAAACTAGAAATGGTAAATATTAAATCTAGAAGGGAACTCCATCTCAGCAGATTCCCTTAGTTGTAGAGTACCTAAAAGCAGTAGCCATCCGTGTGGGGATCAGAAGAAAGGACACTTGAAACCCCCTTCTCAAACCCTTGAGTGCCATGGAAAACCTGCTTAACTTCTGGATTTCTAGCCACATAAAAATGGCTGCTAATCAGTGACTTAGAAAGTGGGAGTCTGAGTCCTAGAAATGAGTCTTTCTGCCCAAGATTGAGATCCTAGTTCTTTCCTAGCTACAGAAGCTCCAGGTCCACCATTTATCTGCCACAGTAGCCCTTAAGGTATCTGCAGTGTAGTTGTTAGCTCCTCAGAAGCTCCATCTGAGCCTGGAATGTGAGGGTGAGCATCAGAATTGGTGTAGAATTGGAGAGTCCATGGGATAAGACATCAAGATCATTGGAGTTAGAGCTAGAAAGAATAGATCAGCCCTAATATATATATATATATATTTTTTTTTTTAAATCTTCTCTGGGTTTTACTCTTGTGGCTTGTTTGTAAGGTGCCCTAGCAAGGAAGGGACTCTTCACCCACTTGACTATTTTAGACTTTGTCTCTCCTGAGTATTTTTGAGAGTATCTTTACTTATGTGCCATCCCACCCATCTTATAGCTGGGAAAAGGGCTAAATTGGAGTCTTCCTGCTGCCCAGGAAAACTGGGAAGATCCCCAGTTTGGCTAGGACAAGCTCTATTGACCATGCCTGATGTTTAAAGTAGGAATCAATAGGACCCCAGACTGTGAGAATGGTACTGGAGTAGAGAGAAGGGGGAAATCAGTGAGTAGGCCTTGAGAAAGATGTACTTTGGGATTAGAAGGGAGGGAAGATTTCATTAGGGTGATGTGGGTGGGGAACAGCTTTAAGGTTTAGGATTCTGGATCCAAACCCAAAAGAGACTCCCTTGTAAAATGGAAAAACCATAGACCCTAGAGTCAGAAGTCCTGAATTCAAATCCCCGCTCCGATACCTGTGTGACTTTGGACAAGTCACCTCACTTGTCAAGGTCTTAGTTTCTCCATCTCCAAACTGAGAAGGTTGGGCTGGATGGTCTTGGAAGACCCTTCCAGCAATAGAGCTACTGTTCCTGTGATCTTCCCCTCCCCTTCAGATCTCCACACTGCTGTTTGCAACGCTTTACATCCTCTGCCATATCACTCTGACCCGATTCAAGAAGCCAGCTGATTTTACTACAGGTATGGGTGGGCCGCTTCTGTTGGCCTCTCCAGCTGTCCTGGTACTGGTAGCTATGCAGAAAGCCTTAGGGGAAATGGGATCTTAAGTGTGTCCCCCTGGGAAGGGAGAGGGCTAAGTTGTATTGAATTAACATTGGTTTCTTTGACTTCTTTCCTGCGGGTTCAGATTCCTTGTTAGTCCCTCTCCCTGGGCTGCCTAGACCCCTTGCCAGGAACTGTGCCAGTTTTCTATTCATCTTTCTGCTCAGTGGAGACTGTTCTAGGAACTAATCTGCCTCTCCAGCTAATAGGGCAAGTCCTCTGTAGCATGTGCTTTGGGGAGGATCTTTTAGGAAGGAGAGTTGGTGCTCTGGGGTAGCTCCGTCCTGTAAGAGACCTTCCATCATCCTGGGATATTCGAGTTGAACTATCTGTGACTCAATGACAAGCTTTGGCTGCCTAGGAGTGCCAGCCCCTTCCTCCAGCCCCAGGGTAGCCAGGTCTACATCCTGTCTCCCACTCTAGGTCTACTGGAGTTTTTTACCTTAGGAGGTGGCTACCTATCCCCTAAAACTCCCTAGGGAACCAGGAAATTCCAGCAACGACTGCCCCATCCTTCTTAGTGCCCTCTTCAATGAACCCAGCCTGTGACAAAACTGGCCTCACTAGTCACTTGTTTATGGTCTCGGTGTCCAAAGGGGAACCTGTGGCAGTGATATTTCTAGGAAGAGATAGGAAGGGAGGGGCAAATTGTGATGAGGAAAGTGGAGGAGGAAGGAAGAAAGCAACAATAGACAGAACCAATGTTCCCTTTGCTTTCTGGGACCAGAACTCCAGGCTGCACTCAGCCCCGTATCACCAAGTCCCCAAGCTCTTGCCTCACCCAGTCTAGTAATCCATTAGCCCTACAGGGATCACTAGCTGACATCTGTCTCTTCTTCTGTGTCTGTCTGATTCTGACAGTTGATGATGAGGACGCCACAGTCAACAAGATTGCGTAAGTGTTGCTGCTGCTGACCATCCTGTCCCAACACCAAGGCCCACTTGACTAGCAAAAACCATGCCCCAGAGATGCCCCTGGAGCAGGGATCTTAACCATCTCTTGCTCTCTTTAGTTGGAGTGGTAGGTGATTTGGGCTGGGGAAAACTGATTTTTTTTCCCCCCACAAATAGCTACATCCAATCCTCAGCATGTTCCCTGCCTCAGGGTACCCTGGAGAGGCTCAGAAAAGTTGTTCCAGTCTCCCTGGTTGTGCTAGGAAGAGCCTGGTGGACAGTCACCAGAAATGGAGATAGCATGGCTCCTCTTCTCTAGACTAGGAGTTCCTCTGGGCATAGAGTTGTAAAACTGAGCTCTTGTTTGTCCAGGTGGGATGGAGAGATGTGATGGTTCCCTAGGAAGAGAGAGATGAGAGAGGTACATTCAGATATCTAGAGAAGCTGGCCTTGGGACTGTGGCTCCCACATTCTTAGGGAGGCAGCTGGCAGCTGATGAGGCTATGAGTTCCTGTGGTAATTACTCATCAATCGTGGTAGGCTGACCTACCAAGCATCTGGGACAGGTGTTTTTAACCTTTTTAAAAATCCTTACCATCTTGTCTTAGTAGCAATTCCAAGACAGGAGATCTGCTAGGCCTAGGCAATCAAGGTGAAGGGACTTGGGAAATCAGTGCTCCCCTGCTTTTTTTTTTTTGTCTTTCTCAAAATCCCCTGCCCCCAGGTGGGAGAGCTAGCATCCAAAGAGGTCCCTGGGATAAGGCTCAGGGTCCCATGGCTAGGAAGTGTCGGAGTCCAGATTTGAACCCAGGTCTTTCCAATTCTAAGCCTGGCACTTTATCTTCCATGTTACCTAGTTGCCCTTCTTAACCTTTTTGGTGTATCATGGATTTCTTTAGTAGTCTAGTAAAATCTGTGCACCCTTTCTTAGAAAAGTGTTTTTAAAAAATTGAAGAAAATGCTTGGGGAAAATAGAGATGCTATTTTTTTTCTCCTCCAGGATTGTGTATATCCCCTGAAATCTGTGAAATCACCCTGGTCCCAAGTTCAAAACCTCTGCTCTTATGGGAAAAGATTAAAGCAGTATATTCCCCTGGCTAGATCCTTCCCTTCCCTTCCCTGTCCCCAGGTGGGACAGCTAACATCCAAAGGTACCCTGAACAGGCCCTGGGACAACAGGGCTCAGGATTGACCCAATTCCAATCCCATGTCTCCACAGACTTGGCCTCTGCACCTTTACTTTAGCGGTTGCCCTGGCTGCAGTCCTGCTCCTGCCTTTTTCCATCCTTAGCAATGAAGTGCTTCTTTCTCTTCCCCGGAACTACTATATCCAGTGGCTCAATGGCTCTCTCATCCATGGTGAGGACCTTTTTCCCCACAAGGGTGGGCTGGATGGAGGACCAAGGGGATCTGTCCCCCAGTCAGCCCAGCTCCCTGGTAATCCTTTTCCTCCCCTCTGGCTAAATCCTGGCTCTTATCAGTAATTAGTCTTCCCTTCTGCCCTAGGACTCTGGAACCTGGTCTTTCTCTTCTCTAATCTGTCTCTTGTCTTCCTCATGCCCTTTGCCTACTTTTTCACTGAATCAGAAGGCTTTGCTGGCTCCAAGAAGGTGAGCAAATGGTAAAGAGCAAAGTTGGGGGTCAGCAGGGGTTACTTTGTAAGCGTTCCTTCATTCCAGTCCCAAACATCCCCTGCCCAGCACTACCCAAGTCCAGCCTCCCCTGATTATGTCATCCCCGTCCCTAATTCCCTAACCATCCGACTAACCATTTCCTCCCGCTCATTCCCTTCCTAAAGGGGGTCCTGGGCAGGGTTTATGAGACAGTGGTCATGCTGCTACTCTTGTCACTGCTGGTGCTAGGCATGGTGTGGGTAGCCTCTGCCATTGTGGACAACAGCAAGACCAGCCGGGAGTCTTTGTATGGTGAGTGATTCCAGATGGCCCCGAGCCTCTCTGCTGGCATTCTGCTGGAGAGGCACACGCTGGCAGGATTCTTTCCTCATCCTGACACATCGCCTGGGGGGGGAGGGATGGGGGCAGGAAGAGAGGAAATCCTGGGACTTTTCCCTAACCAGTTTTTGGCTCTTTCCTCACTAGATCTCTGGGAGTACTACCTCCCCTATCTCTATTCCTGCATCTCCTTTCTGGGTGTGCTGCTCCTCCTGGGTGAGTCCCTGCTCACAGTCTGTGTGGAATATTTGCTTTTTTAAGTTGTTGTTGGAACACCGAGGCATGGGATCAGGGTGGAAATTAGGAAAGTGAATACGGATCCTGGCTTCTCGTTCCAAGGTCCATAGGAGTGGAGGGAATGGGGAGATAGAGGTAAATTAGATGTGGACTTCTTCTGCTTTGCAGTGTGTACTCCACTGGGCCTTGCCCAGATGTTCTCTGTCACTGGAAAACTGCTGGTCAAGCCCAGGGTAGGTAGTGCCTCCTCTCCCTTCTCCCTTGTAGGATGATCCTTAGGCAGAGATAGAAGTGGATAAATAAGTGGAGAAAATGGGGAAAGTCTTCTTTGCCTCCAGGCTTCCTTTTCTTGGTTCCCTTTCTCCCTTCATTTCAGGGGTCCTCTATCCTCCCTGCTCAAAACCTGCCCATAGGGAAGGATATGTTCTACCTTCCCTGTGATTTTGGTTTTTCATATTATTACTTTTCTCATGGGTTATTTCCTTTGGGCATACTGTTGGCCCCTTGGTGGGGGGCAAGGGATGAGTGAGGTGTTACGGCAGGGGGTACCCCTAGGCAGGGCAGAACGCCAAGGCTGTGAAGCTACTAAAATTCCCTCCCCCCCTCTTCCCACTGCCTAGCTTCTAGAAGACCTGGAAGAACAGCTGCATTGCTCGGCCTTTGAGGAGGCAGCGCTGACCCGAAGGATGTGTAGTGAGTGGCCTTCTCTCTTTCAGGAGAGCTCAGCCCAACTCTCAGATGGTTTTCTGGCCAGGAGGCTGCTTGGGTGAGAGGTGGGGCAATGGTTAGGGCCCCCCCTTCAGCACTGCTCTTCTTTGCCTCAGACCCTACTTCGTGTTGGCTGCCCCTGGACATGCAGATGCTGCACAGACAGGTTGTGACTCTGAAGACACAAAGGCTTATGCTGGGTAAGGGTGTGGGCAAACCAAAGAGGGAGAGATATCCCTGAATGGAGAAGCAGGAGGAGAGCTGGCATTTCCACCACAGCCTATTCTCTGCTAATGATGCCTCCCTGTCCTTGCCCAGAGAAACGACAGAAGGCCTCTGCTTGGCAAAGAAACCTGGGTTACCCTCTGGCCATGCTGTGTCTGCTGTTGCTGACGGTGGGTGTGGGACTTGGCGGGTGGGGGTAAGTCCACTGAGTGAATGCCTCTGTGGCACCATGCCCAGGCCAGGCGGGGGTGGGACACGAGAGAGGAAAAGGAGATGTTTTGTGCTTACCAAGTGGGGAAAGAGATTCCCAGAGGGAGGGACCTGGTGGGGGTGGGGGTGGGGGGGTGAGAACATGGTATCTCCACCGGACCTGGATAGGAGCTGATATGACTGTTTCCTCTCTTTTCCTTTCCTTCCCTCCCTCCCCCAACCAGGGTCTCTCTGTGCTCATTGTTGCCATCCACATCCTGGAGCTACTGATTGATGAGGCAGCCATGCCCCGTGGCATGCAGGTACCACTTCTTCCCTTCTCCCACAGCCTTGACCTTTGAAATGGAGTTTGTGGTTCCTTCTCTTGTTATTTATTTATTACTTGGTTTCACTCATTTGGTTTTGTTGTAAGAATAGTTTTCCATTAGTTTTCAAAGGGATAGTAGTGGGGATTAGGTTGGGAGAGAGGACTGAAAAGTCCATGACTTCTGAGGGAAGAGATGAGGGAGCTCCACAGGTGATGAAATCACCTCTTTCCCCACACAGGATACCTCCTTGGGCCAGGTGTCATTCTCCAAGCTGGGCTCCTTTGGTGCCATCATCCAGGTCATACTCATCCTGTATCCTTTGGGGGAAAAACAAAACAAAACGCTTTATCCTGTGTCTCCTAGGCAAAGCTAGGATGGGACTTGGAGGTTGTATTCCTGTCCAGGAAAGGAGAAAAAGAAATGAGATGTTTGGAGGGGATGGGGAGGACATTTAACCATTCAAATGTCAGTTCTTCCTTAAGTCAAAGTAGTTACCTGATGTTGTCCTCTGTTGTGGGCTTCTATAGCTCCCCATTGTTTAGAGGCCTTCGACCCAAACGCCAAGATACAGCCATGACCCAGGTATTGAGATTTAGAACATTTTTTTTATTTGGGGGGGATTTTTATTTAATTTGTTAATTTAGAATATTTTTCCATGGTATAAGATTCGTGTTCTTTCCCTCCCCTCCTCCCAGCCCCCTCCCATAACTGACACACAATTCCACTGGGTTTTACATGTTATTGATCAAGACCTATTTCCATATTATTAATATTTACATTAGGGTGTAGAACATTTTTTTTTATATTAGTTGATAGCTTTGATTTCTTAATATGGAAACTGCCTGTTCCTCTCCTTTGACCATTTATCAATTGGGGATCTTATAAATTTGACATATATTTATATTATTAATAGATATATTCTATGTCATATGTTATATGTTAAATTATATCTTCATATTTTTGAGAAATGACCTTTATCAAAGAAATTTGTTAAAACATTTTTCCCGGTTTGTGGCTTCTCTTCTGAATCTTGGTTGCCTTGCTTTTGCTAGTACAAAACCTTTTAAATTTAATATAATGATTCATTTTACATCTTATAATGTTCTTTACCCAGGTGTTGGGGGAAGAGGGACCAGAATTTTATTGGGGTCAATGTAGGCTCTTGGCAGCTGCTCAAAGGACTGTTCTTTCTGTCTTTCCTTCTTTCCCTTTCTTATCCTTAGATCATTGGGAACTGTGTCTGTCTCCTAGTGCTGAGCTCAGCCCTGCCTATTTTCTCTCGTACACTAGGTGAGTTCTCTTGCGTTTTCTTGGCTTTTGGTGGGCCGATAGGATCCTTGGGAACAGGAGAAGCCCAGGAGAGTTACTTCGTGCTAGGCCAAGGCTCCCCCTCCAACAGTCCTTCTGGGTTGAGTATTTGGTGCGAAGTAAGAAGAGAGGAGGAGAAGATGTGTAGGGTAGATAGGGTTGGCCGTGACCATGGCCGCCATCTCTGTCTGTGGGCACAGGGCAGGGACTGACTCTTCTGTCTGCAGTATCAGCCTCTGAATCCTTCCTTCCCTTATTTTTCCAGACCGCGTCTCCATGGTGCCTGGGGAAGGGGAGATAGAAGGTTGGGGCCCATTGGGGATAGGGAAGCCTCTTAAGACTGGTGACTGCAGCGCTGAGATGGGCCCACACGAGGGCAGCAGAGAGCCAGATTCGGAGTGATTTAGGGGCTCCAGGAAAGCCCTTCTAATGGGGGGGGGGGGGTATAGGTTGGTTCCGTTTGGAGGGTCACAAAGGACTGGAGAAGAGGCTGAGGTGAAGCCCTAGGAGGGAAGCATCGGCTAAAAGAACCAGGCCCAAATCGGCTTCTGCCCCCTCTTCCCAGGGCTTACCCGCTTTGACTTGCTGGGCGACTTTGGACGCTTCAATTGGCTGGGAAACTTCTACATCGTGTTCCTGTACAACGCTGCCTTCGCCGGCCTCACCACCCTCTGCCTGGTCAAGACGGTCACTGGAGCCGTTCGGGCAGAGCTTATCCGAGCCCTCGGTGAGGGGGAGGGTGATGAGAGGCATGGGGGGGTCTTTAGATTCTGCCCCAAAGCCGTGCCTTGACCGCCTCTCCCTTTCACCAGGCCTTGACAGGCTCCCGCTGCCCGTCTCTGGGTTTCCACGGCAGCACAGCAAGACTCAGCTCCACTGACCTCGATCGGAGGCGTCAGGGTGGAGGGGAGAGAAGACTGGATACTGCCAGGCACCTGGGGGTTGGGGGGGGGACTGGGTGCTCTCTGAGGCCTGGAAGTTTTCTGTGAGGGGGCCAGGCCTTGGAGGGTAGCTAAGACCTTTGCACTGCTGTATAATCTGAGCCAACGTTTGGGGCCCATTTCTTTTCCCTCCCCCTGCTACCAACCCTTCTCAGAAAAATGCTGGGCCCCTGGCCCAAAGGCTGGTACCCCAAATGCTCTCCTGGCCTCATCTTCGTTTACATATTAATCTGCCTCATTTTAGTCCTGGGCATTGCCCCTGGCCATGTTTACATGATCGATGTGCAATAGGGGAGGGGAGGAATTGGGAAGTGGGGAAAGAATGGGGAGATGGTGGGTCACCCTCAGCCCCCGTGTCCTGCTCTGAGGAGGGCCTCGAATGGGACGAGGCCAGCAAGGTTTGTTCCCGCTGAAGATAAAGATCCTTCCCTGCCCTCCTTTCCTTCCCTCCCCCCAATAAAGTTGTTCTTTTGGGTTCTTTTTTTAAAAAGACTTTTCTCGCACTGCTTTTCCGGGGAGGACATACCTGAGATATCTGTGGGACTCCCCGAATGTTTCCCATTGAAGGGGCAAGGAGACAGGCTGCCCGCCATCCCTAAGTCGGCGCTGTGGGGGGTTGGAGTGGACGTGGAGGCAGCTTGGAAAGCGCAGGGCTGCCCCTGCTCCAGGCCGGATCCATGTATTTTTGGTGTAGGTGAACCCACTTCCCCTTCCCTGTACCTCCCAGCCTGACTCCGGGGGGTGCCCTGCCCCCATTCGGCCCTGGGACCGCAGGCTTTGAGTGGAGGGGTCTGGCCAAGGGGATGGCACCCAGGGCCGGTGACAGTAGAGGCTCGGTGCTGTCCTGGAGAAGGGCTGCTCCCCAAGGAGGAGACCCGAGGCGCTTTTCTAGATCAGATTCGGGCATTTGGGAGAACCCAAGTTCTGGGATAGAGGATGGACGGGCTGAGACGTGCGAAGACTAGAAGCCAGTCTGTAGCCTAACGGGGCCTGGCATTCGTTTACTGCAGAGTACCTCCGAGTTGTGTGTGGTCCCCTCAGATGGTTCTATTTACCCCTCGTTTAACGAAGCGGGCCCCGGGATCACCCCGCTAATCAGGAAGACGATTAATTCGGGGCCATCCCCAGCCACTGCCACCTAGCTGCCAAGGAGCCCCGTGGGATGGGGGGAACCCTCCAGGGGGCACGGGGGCACGCATGTCCGCAGCCTCCATCGCTCTGGAGGGAGAGGGGTCTGACGGGAACTGAAACGGTCTCAGAGTGGCCCAGCCGCTGGTATTTCTGCTGACCGTCCCCCTCACCACCACCCCCCGCCCCCGGGGGCCGACTCCAGCCTGTGGCTGCTTGGAAACCGGGTGGGAGGGGGAAAGGGGCGTTGGGTCTGTCGCTTGAGCCCTTGGGGGAGGGTTGGGCCCACCCGGGGGGCGGGGCGGGAGAGGGTGGGCGGGACGTGCAGCCACTTAAGGCGGAGTTCGGCAACCCGGTCCGGCGGAGCTAGTAGAGCCGGGTACGGGGCTGGTACCCATCGCTCCTTTCCCTAGAGTATTCGGTTCTAGTCCCTTGGTGGGGGGTCACCCAGTCCGGGGGCATGAAGGAGAAGCCTCAGGGTCGCAGCCGCGTTGTCCAGCTGCGGACGTCGCTGTGAGCACCGGGCGCATCACCCACCTGCTGCCCAGCGGAGAAGAAATGGCCAACTGACCAGAAGCCCCTGTGAGGACAGATATTCGCTCCTCCTGGGGCCGGTGCCATGGCGCTGCGGGTGAGCCTGGTGCCCGTGTGCTGCCTGGCACTCCTGGCTCTCCTGGCACTGCCCACCAGGAGCTGCGGACCCGGCCGGGGTCCTGTGGGCAGACGCCGCTACGTGCGAAAACAACTTATACCGCTGCTCTACAAGCAGTTCGTGCCCAGCGTGCCAGAGCGGACCCTTGGAGCTAGCGGGCAGCCGGAGGGCAGAGTGGTCCGGGGGTCCGAGCGCTTTCGAGACCTGGTGCCCAACTACAATCCGGACATCATCTTCAAGGATGAGGAGAACAGCGGGGCGGACCGCCTCATGACCGAGGTAAGGAAGCCCGGGCTGGCCGCGTCCCTCAGGTGTCCGGCCCCTACCTGAACCGCACTGGCCCTTCTCCGGGTGGGGGCTCCGGGAGAGATTTCTCAGGAAGCCCGGGACACCTCGCCCTCCCCAGCAGCCCGGCCCACAATTGTTGCAGAAACACTGGATAGGGCAGCCCTTATCTTGTAGGGAGATGTCTCCACAGAAAGGCTCTAAGGCTCCCGGTTAGAGGAGGCTGGGGCGGGAGGGATAGGGAGGGCTGGCAGTGGGGAGGACCAGTGAGAGTGAAAGGGAGAAGCTGGGAAGATGGGGGGAGGGGACATGGAATGGCGGCAGGCGAGACGGGAAATGACTGAGGCGTGGACCGGGGGTCAGTCCCCGAGCTAGGCAGGAAGGACTGAGGTGAGCAAGGGGCCAGCAAAGCCCAGGGGTGATCAGGGAGTCTCCGGAGGAATAAGGGCTAGAGCTTCCATAACTGACCCTTGTGGGCCAGGCTTTCTTCAGGACTGTGGCTGAGGAGGTGGAGAAAGGCATTCCTGAGCCTCAGGGTGGAGGTACCCACACTGGGGAATTTGGGATCCCTGTCCGGTTCAGGGTACCCAGCTCTTGTTGGCTGATCCCTCCTCCCACCCCCCAGTATGTGCCCTACCACTGTTTCTGAGGATGCAAAGAATCATTGTCCCCAGGAATCCCTTCCCACCTTGAGAAGTCCTGGTAAGAAGCTCTGAGGTTGGCTCAGGGTGCCCCAGTGACTCCGTTTTCTAACCTTAAGCCCCAGTTTGGCAGGGTCCACCATGCCTCCATCTCTGGAATCTGGGTGCCTCCTTTCCATGTAGGCTCCAGGAAGTGAGGAGCTCACAAAGTTGAAATGGGAATCCAGGGCACTCAATGTCTTTGGATTAAGGAGCCCCTTTTGACCAGTAGGAGGTCTGGAAGAGGAAACCATGTATTAGAGCAATTGTCTAAATAGAATCACAGAATATTAGAACTGGAAGGGAACTCTGCACTCAACCCATCCCTCTCATTTTCCAGATTAAGAGACTGAGGCCCAGAGGAAAGTGACTTGTCCAAGGTCACTCAATTCGTTGGAAGCAGAGCTAGGATTAGAACCCACACTTCCCTGGATTTCCACTTTTGTTTCCAGAATCCTTTGTTTTCTCCTCCCCTGTTGGACAGTCTCCTAGTCATAAACCCTTCAAATTTAGAGTACAATTATTGAGCCCTTTGCCAGGTTGTGCTTCAAATCCACCCAATTTGACAGGAGCTGTCAAGGCTTGTGCTTCACTTCCCTGGTCTTTTGAGAACCCAGGATCACCTCCTTCCTCTAGGGCAAGTTGGAATAGGCTTTAATAGATGTTTTATTTATTTTGGCCATCATACAACATTAAGAGAAGAAGAAAGGGAGAGATAAGCTGGATAAATTAGTTCTCTATACTAGCTGTCAGTTTACTCATCTGTAAAATGGGGATAAGAATAGCAACTATCTCACATGAAGATCAAATGAGATACTACTTTGAAAGCTTTAGTCCTTATATAAGGGCTAGCTAGCTATTCTTATTCTGGGTTCTCCATCTAGGAAGACTTGGTCCTCATTCCCCATTCAAACCCAGAAGACTCCCAAATCTACCCCTCCAACAGGTTCCAGCAACGCAGTCATTGCCCTGGGACCTGGGGCTTCTTTCCATGACTCACTTCCAGCCAGAGGCTTCCCTCCTCAGTCCCGTGCCCACTGCACCTGATCACATTTCCCAAAGACTCCTGCAGCTACGGAACTGAAATGGAACAGGGAAGCCTCCCCACTCCTCCCCACACTATATAGTGAAGTCCTTGAGACCCTCACCTCCCATTGCCTGGCACCAAAATAGCCCCATTGAACCGGACCAAACTCTCATCGGTCCTGCCCCCGCAGGTCAGGGCCTCCTCCTAGCCCACTGGCCACAGCGGTGCAGGGACGCCCCTCCCTGTGTGGAACTTGGAGGCCCAGAGGTAGGGGGTTGGGGACCAGGAGGAGGAAAGCCGAAGCTAAAGGTGAGCCAGCGGGTGAGGCTGTCCCTTCTCCCCCTCCTCTGGGAAGGGGGGGGGGGGCTTCCCAACCCCTCCCTTCTTCCCCGCTGTGAGTCAGGCCAAGGTCTCTTGCTCCTAGACTGTAACCATGAGTGATAAACGCTGGCTCACTCCCCCAGAGGCAAGCTGTGAGCGTGCGCCTCCCTTCTCTGCTCACCGGCAGCTTCGAGCCCAGATCAGGGCCCTCTTTCCAGGGCCGTCGGGCAGCACACCCCTCTCTCCCAGGTGCAGCAGGCCTTTCTTTCTGGGCAGCAGCCTGGAGTAGAAAGAGGGGCGGGTTCGGGGCGCTTGGAGATCCCTGGCTGAGGCTGGGCAGACAGAGTTGGCCGAGCTGAGGGAGGGGGCCGTGACGTTCCTCTGGGAGAGGGGGGCGCGGTTCACTGCCCTTTATTCTTCCCGCACTAGGGCGGCTGAAAAGAGTCTTTGTGACTAGAGCTGCTGAGTGCGCTTCTCCCGCCACTGCCCCAGCCCCGGCCCCGGCCCGGCCCCGGCCCCGGCCCGGGATTCTCACCCGGTTAAGTCATCCCGGAGAATGGCCATTGTGCTTTCCGCTGCCCCCGCCACTCTAACCTTTCCTGTAGTCTCGGCCTCTCTGGGCGCCCCCTAGGTTCCTCACGCCCACTCCATGTCCTCCGGGCTGGCAGGGCCTGAAGGGGTTAATGCTGGGGGTGAGGTGGTGGTGGTGAGTCTGGTGGCGGGAGGAGGAGGAGGAGGAAGGAAGGAAGGAAGGAAGGAAACAGTGCCCAGTGCCAGGGGAGGCAAAGAAACAAAAGATGAATCAGGCGGAGGGAGGTCTGGGCCCGAGCTGGGGCCCAGCTGGTTTAAACAGGGACTCTTCTTGGGGGAGTCAGCCCAGCCTCCCCGTACAAGTTCCCTGGTGGCGCCACACCCTGCCTTTCCCTGGAGGGCAAGCTGCACGGGGCCAGGGTGAGGCAGGGGTGGGGTGGGGGTATCTGCTAGACCCTAGGCTTAGTTGTAGTTCCAACACTTAGGGGGGGTCCTCCTCCCGGCCCTCCCTTGGAGAAGGGGTTTAAAGGGGATGGTGTGGGGCCGGGGGCGGGGCGGACAGCCTGCTTGTCGGTCTCATTTCTCTCCCCTTCCTCCTCCCCGCCACTCCAATTCCAAATGCCGTCTGCCCTCCCCCACCCACCACCCCCCGTCGTGCACCGCAGCGATGTAAGGAACGAGTGAACTCGTTGGCTATCGCGGTGATGAACATGTGGCCCGGAGTGCGCTTGCGGGTAACCGAAGGCTGGGACGAGGACGGCCACCACGCTCAGGACTCGCTGCACTACGAAGGCCGGGCCTTGGACATAACCACGTCCGACCGCGACCGGAATAAGTACGGCCTGTTGGCACGCCTGGCAGTGGAGGCTGGCTTCGACTGGGTCCACTACGAGTCCCGCAACCACGTGCACGTGTCTGTCAAAGCTGGTAAGGGGACGGTGTGGCTGGGTAGGGCGGCTCCTGAAGGCATTCCTGGCTGCTGCGGAACCGGGCAGGAAGTCACAGCAGCGCCGCAAAGCCTTTGTCTAGCCCACGGCGCAGATAAACGCGCGAGGGGGAGGGAGGGTGGGAAGCGGGCTTGTGCCCACCGTGTCTAAGCCTTCTTTATCCTCGCTCCTCGCGCAGACAACTCTCTGGCGGTGCGGGCAGGGGGCTGCTTCCCGGGAAATGCCACGGTGCGTCTGCGGAGCGGGGAACGGAAGGGACTGCGTGAACTGCACCATGGCGATTGGGTGCTGGCTGCAGATGCCACGGGCCGGGTGGTCCCTACGCCGGTGCTGCTCTTCCTGGATCGGGACTTGCAGCGCCGGGCCTCTTTTGTGGCGGTGGAGACCGAGAGGCCCCAGCGCAAACTGCTCCTCACCCCCTGGCACCTGGTCTTTGCCGCGCGCGGTCCGGCGCCTGCCCCAGCCGACTTCGAGCCAGTGTTTGCGCGTCGACTGCGTGCTGGTGACTCGGTACTTGCCCCGGGTGGGGATGCCCTTCGACCGGCGCGCGTGGCCCGTGTGGCAAGGGAGGAGGCTGTGGGTGTGTTCGCACCTCTTACTGCACACGGGACTCTGCTAGTGAACGACGTCCTGGCCTCCTGCTACGCTGTCCTGGAGAGTCACCAGTGGGCTCACCGTGCCTTCGCGCCCTTGCGTCTGCTCCACGCGCTAGGGGCTCTGCTACCGGGTGGGACCACCCAGTCCATCGGTATGCACTGGTACTCCCGCCTCCTCTACCGTCTGGCAGAGGAACTACTGGGCTGAGAGTTCTTGGGGGAGAGTCTGAGCACAGTCAGAGACCTGGCACAAGGATGGAGACCGGAGGAAGTAGACGAATAAGAAACAGCGAACCGAAAGAACCGAGAGAAGGACGGAGACAAAGGAAAAAAAGGGTTGGGTGAGGGGAGTTTGGCCAGGGGTCCTGGGAGGGAGATAAGAAGGTGGGAGCAGTGTTTACCATTCTCTCCTCAGTCCTCCACGGGTCCCATTCAATTTGTTTCAATTCCACAATCACTGAGCATATATGTACTGTATGCAGGGCACTTTATTCGATGGGGAGGGAGAGACAAAGAGAAATGTGTTTGAGAGCGCTGACAACCACCTGCCCTGCTCTGAGTGCCCTCAGTCCTAGCCGATAATTTTATTTTTCTATTTATTAATGTTAATATAATCTTCCAACTCCTGCCCCCTGTTCTTTGCCCCGTCCGTCAGACACCAGGATACCCCGATCAGTTCTAACACTGTCAAAATCCTTTTTCTCCATGTGATCTAATAAAAGGAATAATCTGGATAGGAGATACCAGCTCATGCCTTGTTTCTGCCAGCACAACGTTCCGGGCTCTGCACCCCAGGGCAGTTCTAGTTGGAGCACAGCGCTCCCAAGGACTCAAACTTGAGCTAAGGGATAGCCAGCCCAGATGAGGAAGAGATCCAATGAGAATCGAGCTGTCAGTCTATCTGCCTCCACCCTCTCTACACCGTCTCCCACACCTTGTGTTCCGTCCCCACCAAACTCCCCTCAACTCCTATTTCTGTCATTTGTATGATGAAGGTCTGGATGAGGGGGATTGTTCTTTATCTCCTCGAGACTCCCAGCTGGAATTAAGATGGTAATGGTGTGTGTGTGACCTTCTCACCCCCCTCCCTTCCTCTGCCTCTGCAAACCTGAAATCTAGCCCTAGCCCTTTCCCTTACAGGAGCCCTGGTGATTTAACTCCCCTGCTCCCACCCCCTCACATATGTGGACTGGGAGAGGTGAGGCGCTGAGGTTTGCCTGGTTAAGGAGTCCCCACTCTAAGGTGGCCAGAACACTTGGGGTCCTATCTCAGTCTTTGGGGCTCAACCCAAAATCCACACTGCGTCCTCGGAGGACTAAATGCTAGGCCAGGCTAAATCCTTCGAGGAGCAGAGGCCAAGGAAATGCCCAGTTTCGTTCTGGTGAGGAAGAAACCGAGGGCGACCCCCTGGATTTTGTGCAGGCTCTTCAAGGAAACAGGACCCTGATGTGTGCTGCCCTCCGGTGGCCACAATAAGAACTCTTTTCTAGCAGTCTCCCCTTTAGATAGATGATGGTACATTCCTGCCGTAGTCAAAGGAAAGGGGAGACTGTACCACATTTCAGAGTTAGGGGTAGGATAGGTCAGGGGGAAAGGGTTTGTGGAGTTTTTGCAAGGAACAGCATTCTTTGGATTTAGTTCTTTCAGAGCGAGTCGAGTCGTCAGAGTTTAAACAGAGATACCAAGAGGAAGGAAAATTTCCTCTAGGTTTTTATCCTCTTTAGCTTGTCAGTCGACAGCCCTGGGTTTACTTAGGAAATGGAAACAGTGAGAAAAATGAAAACTAGGCTACTTTGGGGGGTTGTTTGGTTTTTTTTTGTTGTTGTTGTTCTAGTTAAGCTCTTGTGTTTTAGCTATCTTTTCTCAATTCTCATTCATTTTGACTTCTGCAACCTTTGAACCTGTTGATTACCTTCTTGAGTTCTTTTCTCTTTTTTCTTGACTTTGCTTTCTCCTGGTTCTTCTCCTACTTATTTTACTATTCCTTCTCAGATTTCCTTTAGCTGGATCTTCATCCAGGTGGCACCTAATAGTAGATGGTTTCCCCAATGCTCTGCTTGAACCCTTTTCTCTCCCTCCCCAATATTGTTTAATTTGATGATTTCGTCAGCTTCCATGGAGTCAATTGAATATCTATGCAGATGGTTCTCAGACCTATTTATCTAGTTCTAACTTCTCTCCTGGGACTAGATTCAGGAAGATCTGATTTCAAATCTGGCCTTAGACACTTACTAACTCTGTGACTCTGAATGAGTCATTTAACCCATTTGCCATGATCCATTGGAGGAGAAGGAAATGGCAAACCACTCCAGTTTCTTTGCAGAGAGTGGATAGTATGGTCTGACCTATGGGGTCACAAAGAGCTGGGTATGCCTGAATGACTGGATAATAACAGCCTCTCTCCTGACCTCCAGTCTCACATATCCAATTACCTATTGGACTTCTCAAATTAGATGTCATAGATGTCTCAAATTCAACAAAGTCAAAACTGGATTCATTCTCTTGTCCTCCTTCCTCCCCTCCTCCCCCAATCTTTCTCTCTTCCTAAGATCTCTATAACTTTTCAGGGCAAAATCCTTCCAGTGATCTAGGGTTTAAATATAGTCATTGCCCTTGATTCCTCAAACCAGTTTTGAAGCCCTGTTGATTCTATTTTTTCCCCTGTTTCTCCTCTCCCCTTTCTCTCCTCTGCCACTGCTACCACTATGGTCCACACTCATTTCCTGATGGCTATACTATTGCAGTAGCCTGATGGTTAATCTTCCTATGTTAAGTCTCTCCCAACTCTGGTCTATTTTCCACTCAGCTATCAAAGTAAGCTTTCTAAAATACAGGTGTAGCCATTTCATCTCCCCATTTCATAAGCTCTTGTGGCTGCCTATCATCTCCAGGATCAAATATCACTGGCATCTAAAGTTCATAACCAGGCCACTTCCTCCCTAGCCAGTCTTCTTACAGCTTACTCCCTTCCACATACTCTGTGACTTAGTGACACTGGCCTCTTTGCTATTCTTCAAACAAGACACTTCATCCATCAGCTTAGCTCTTAACTCCCCCCCCCCCCAATCTGACACCCATGCCTGGAACTCTCTTCCTTCTCACCTAGTTTCCTGACTTCTTGACTTTCTTCAAGACTTGTCTAAAATCTTACTTTCTGCAAGAAACCGTTTCTGATTGCTCTTTTAAAAACCCAATACACTCTTACCTTCTGTCTTAGAATCAATAGCAAATATCAGTTCCAAGGCAGAAGAGCAGTAAGGACTAGGCAACTGGGGATAAGTTACTTGCTCAGGGTCACATAGCCAGGAAGTATCTGAGACCAGATTTGAAGCCAGAACCTCCAATCTGGCTCTCTTTCCACTGAGTCACCTAGCTGCCCCTCTGATTCCTTTTAATGCTAGTGTCTTCCCTCTGTTGACCATCTCTAATTTATCCCATTTATACTTTGTTTGCATATAGTTGTTTGCATGCTATTTCCCCATAAGATTATGAGTTCCTTGAGATCAGGAATTATGGGGTGGGGGTTTGTTTTTGGTTTTGCATTTCTCATCATCTCAATCTCTTAGCACATTGCCTGATACATGGTAGGCACTTAAATGTTTGTTGACATGACATGAATTGGAGTCCCATGTAGTAGTCTCGTGACCAAAAGGCAAAATTTCAAAAATAGAAGAAGCTTACCTTTAACTTAAATGAACAAAAAATTATCAAATGCCTATTGTAGCAGGGTGTTGGTTAGGGAATTTGAATCAAGTGAATTCTCTCCATTCTCCTTGATAAAACTGAAGGGAAGACACCTTTGTCAGAAAGGGGACCCTCTTTGGCTCCATTTTGAGGGACATAAATCCTAGCAACTCCTGATTGGTCCCCATGCAGGAAAGATTTTCCTGAAAGATAGTGGCTAAGAAGCAAAGAGAAAGAACCCTAGTTGGATTATAGAAGCCATGGAAACCCAATATCTTTTGGATGCATCTCTTTTGGGATCCCTTCTATCATTTCCCTTTAGACTTCCAGCAAGAGGTCAGTGTCAGGGAGGGGATAGAGGATGTCTCTTCCCTGTAATAAGGAGGGTTTTAGGGAAATTAAACAGAAGGGATCACTAACAACAACAACAACAACAAATATATATGGTTTGTTAGCTAAATGGACAAGGGATGAAGGGAATCAGGAATTAACTTACTTATTAATCCCCCAAAGATATTAACCCCTTATCTTTCTAATTATCCTAAAATAACTAATAAAATGGATAATTAAGGTTAGAGAGGGGTTTGTAGGGGCAAAGACAACTGGGCCCAAAGATATTTTCACAAGTGTCCTATTTGGTACAGCCAGCAGTCTAGAGGGATGTCAGCAAATTCTAGTAGAAATCCACTTTCTATGTAGTTTTAGCAGCTGGAAGCAGGCAGGAATATCCAGACAGCCAAAAGAAAGTAACTTCAGTTTCCGGGCCTACCCCAGAAACCTATACAGGTATTCCTCTGGTCTATCTTGAGAGCAGGAGAGATGCAGCTTCTCCCTTCAATGGAGTCCAGCTAAAACTGACACCAACTGACACAAACTGTTTTTTTCAATAACAACCTCTGTGTCCAGTTTCTGCTCCTGGGAGAATTCTAAGTGGAATGTTGGCCCTGCAACCTCTCATGCATCCAGTTTTGTAAAATCCCTTTATTATAGTCCCCCCTTTGCACAAAGCCAAAATTGTGTTGAAAACATTATTTTGGCATTTGTGCACTTATCATACTTATAATTTCTTAAACTAAAATTTCTACCCACAATAATAAACAACCTACACTCAACTATCTTATCCTATCTAATACTATCCTATTCTAGGAATTTAATCAAGGAATGGAAAAAAGGGAAGTCTACAATGAACAATTACAAAGTTCAAAATACTGACAAACATATGCAAAAGCAAAACAAGCAAATAACATCAAAATCAAAATGCAAATACAAATACATGCAAAACATTAAAATAAAAATACTACTCTTATCAACTAATACAGAAAATTCTACTACTATTGCAATGTATAAACATCAAACTTAGAGAAAAATTTTTGCAAAATACAATAAACACAACATTGCATAAGTTTTACAAAAAAAATTAAACCAAACCATCAAACTCACTTATGCAAAATACATTTAACAATAGATAAAATTAAACATAAGTGATCTATTTACATAAAATTTACATATATACACACAACACACTATATATGTATGCTATACATATACAAATATATACACTTCGTATTTACACATGTGTTACATATATACATATACCTGCACTATAATACAATTAATTTTACAATCCTATTATATATACAATTAACATATATTTACATATGTATTTATATTTTGTGTGATATGTGATGTTTTATGTCATATGTGCTATGTAATGTATGTTGCAATGTATTTTGTAATGTAGTTCAATATCTTACCTTATCTTATCAATCTTAAACTCTAATCTTATCTAACTAAAGCCCTATCTTAATAAAATCTTCTGTTTACCTATATTCCTATACTAAACTAAGTAGCTAACTATTTTTGTTAGTAACTTACTACTTTATATCTAATTATAACATTGTTAGTGTCTTAGTTATGCATTGTTTCACTTATTCAACTAGTGAGTCAATGTAACCTAACCACATTTATGTTTTTGTGTATATGTGTTGTTATGTTGTTATTAATGTTATGTTATATTGCTTTGTTAGTGTCATGTCAGTGTTGCTGTTGTGTTAGTGTTGTGTTAGTGTTGCATGCAATATACTTACCAAAACTTCAGATTATTCCTTTTCTTCTCAACTTGTTTGAAGAATTCTTCCTCTCCAAATCCATGATAGTAAAATGTATTTATGAATGCATGTGAATTTATGTTATGTTGTGTTGTTTTATATTATATTATCCTAATTCCTTAAAGCCATTAATCCATTAAGCACTTGATCCTCTTCATTGAAAATTCTCTTCAAAGTCTTTATCTGCTTAATATTTCTAAGCCTTTCAGTCTTTTGCAATGTCCATCAATTTTTTGAATCCTCCTCTTCCTCTACACTGTCTTCTTCCATTGGAATGGTCCTCTCCTTACTGATCTTTTTGACTGCAGACTTTATTTCACTGATGAATCTCAGCTTTCCACAATCTCTTCTTCATTTTCTTCTTCAACAATTTGTACATTTTCATTATTAATTCCACGAGCTAATTTAATATGTGAACAATGAATGATACCATGAATCTCTACCTAATACTTTCATTGAAGATGGTGAAATTAATACAATTGCATAAGGACCTATCCTACTTCCTTGTTTGCTGATGTTTTAGCAAAATTTTTTATATCTACCATATCACCTGGTTGAAAATTATGAAGAGAATAATCCAATGGACCAGATTGGATCAATACTCTCATATCATGCAGTTCTCTAAGCCATTGTTGTAATGCACTTAAATATGAAGCAAGTTGACAATCTCCTCCTAGGAGAGATGTATAGACTGTCTTACAAGTTTTTGCCTGCAATGGAACATGTCCAAAGAGCATTTCATAAGATGATATATGTAAATCTGCTCTTGATCTTTACGTAGGTAAAACAAAGCTATGGGAAGAATATGTGTCTATTTTAGATGAGTTTCAGGACAAATTTTCCCCACCATAGTCTTGAGTTCCCTATTCACACACTCCACTTGACCTGAACTTTGTGGGTGATAAGAAACATGATATTTAGTTGTTATTCCTAGATTCTCATAGATTCTTTTCAGGATATCTTGTGTGGAATGAGATTCTTTATCAGAATCTATGGTTAGAGGTACACCAAATCTAGGAACAATTTCCTTAAGCAACATTTTTATCACAAAATTAGCTGTATTTGTATTTTATGGGAAAGCTTCAGGTCATTTGGTCAATCTGACAACAATTGCCAGACAAAACTTGTATCTTTCAGCTTTTGGCATGCTGATGTAATCAATTTGCAAACTCTTGAATGGACAATATGCTAAAGGTCACTCAAACCTTTGTTTCTGAATGTACTTTGATTGAATTTTTGGCAAACAGAACAACTTGTATCTTATTTGCAACCGTACTTATTCCTGGTGCTATCCATTGCCTTTTTAAAGAGTCTACTATAGCTTGAGTACCAAAATGACCTTTTGTGTGAATGGCTTGACACAAATAGGTATATAAATCTTTTGGTAACAGTGGTTTTCCAATTTCTGCAGCCCATATTCCATTTTCTTTCCTCACTCCAAATTTCTCCTTCCACTTCTGAATTTCTGAGTCTACGTAAGTTCTTTTCAAGTCATCAAGCTGAATACTTGACAAATTCATTACATACACTGGAGCATTCCTGGCTGTAAATTTTGCAGTGATATCAGCTCTATGATTTCCTTTAGAGCCTGAATCTCTACCACAAATATGACTTATACAATGGATCACCACTAGCTGTTTAGGTTTTGGGATAGCATCCAACAACCCAGTTATTATTTCTGCATGAGCAATTGGTTTTCCCAATGCAGTAATAAAACCTCATTGTTTCCAGATGTTCCCTGTAGCATGAAATACAGAAAATAAATGATGTGAATCTGTAAAAATATTTGCACTTTTATGTTCTAAATCTCTTATAATCAGAGAGATGCAAATCAAAACAACTCTGAAGTACCACCTCACACTTAGCAGATTGGCTAACACGACAGTAGCAGAAAGTAATGAATGCTGGAGGGGATGTGGCAAAGTTGGGATATTAATTCATTGCTGGTGGAGTTGTGAATTGATTTAGCCATTCTGGGGGGCAATTTGGAACTATGCCCAAAGGGCACTAAAAGACTGTCTGCCCTTTGATCCAGTTATAGTACTGCTGGGTTTGTACCCCAAAGAGATAATAAGGAAAAATACATGTACAAGAATATTCATAGCTGCACTCTTTGTGGTGGCAAAAAATTGGAAAATGAGGGGATGCCCTTCAATTGGGGAATGGCTGAACAATTTGTGGTATGTGTTGGTGATGGAATACTACTGTGCCCAAAGGAATAATGAACTGGAGGAATTCCATGGGAACTGGAATGACCTCCAGGAATTGATGCAGAGAGAGAGGAGCAGAACCAGGAGAACATTGTACACAGAGACTGATATGCTGCGGTACAATAGAATGTAATGGACTTCTCCGTTAGTGGCAATGCAGTGTTCCTGAACAATTTGGAGGGATCTATGAGAAAGAACACTATTCACATTCAGAGGAAAAACTGTGGGAGTAGAAACACAGAAGAAAAAGAACTGCTTGATTACATGGGTTGAGGGGATATGGTTGGGGATGTAGACTTTAAATGAACATCCTAATGCAAACACCAACAACATGGAAATGGGTTCTGATCAAGGACACATGTAATACCCAGTGGAATTGCACGTAGGCTATGAGAAGGGTGGGGGAAGTGGAGGGAGGAATAGAATATGATTTTTCTAACCAAGGAATAATGTTTGAAATTTACCAAATAAAATAAAAAATATATATATTTGCATGTTTACCATCAGCTTGAAGACATGCTTGCTTCAAAGCTACTACCTCTGCCCCTTGAGCACTAAGACCACTAGGTAATGAGGCATACCACAGTGTCTCAAATTTTGTGACCACTGAAGCACTTGTACATCAAATTCCATCACACATGTATGAAGTATGGTGCAAGCACAGTAACATTAGTACAAAGCTCAGTCATTTCCTATCTATCCAAATTTACATTTGCTTGAATTGCATGATATTCCCAGGATTTCACATCTTAAACAACATCGTCAGCTCTTTCACTACTCTCATTGGTCCTCATAATCTCTACCTTGGTATCATTGTTCTCATTCACAATCACATTATCATTATTCAATTTATATTCTTCACTATTTTCCATTATTTCCCAATCATTGGAATTTCCACTAATTTTACATTACAATTTTCTTTTTCCTCACAATTATTAACACTAATTACATTATCCTTTATTTCAATCACATAATTTATAACTTCATTAACCTTATCACCATCACCATTTCCCCTTGATTATTCAAATACAGAAGAACTCTGGGTACACCTTCATAACGAACATCCCCTTCTGTTCTGATCACTCTTAACTACTTTTCTGTATTTGGGTCTTGCTCCAGATTTAACCCATTCCTGCATAGTGTTTAAATCTGGTGCTTGAGCCCCTGACAGCAAGCATTTTGGCAAGTGTTAACATTTCTCCTTAAATAATTATTGTTCCAATTATTATTATTATTCCAATTATTCTGTCTATTGTACCCTCTATTTTTATTTAATTGCCTGGAAAATTGCCCTCTACCTACAGTCCCTGACAAAATGTTCAACATGATTACACAAGAAATACCTCTGGGGTCCAGATCTCCTTTCCCTAAGCTTGTATTGATGGCTCAGTTGCACAGATCTTAGAACTGCCACAGCTGTCACTTCCTTTATTTTGCTGTCCCTAGCTTTCTTTTCTACATTCCCTCAATTTCTTTTTTAAATCTTCTATTACAGTATCCTTTTCATATTTATTCATTCATTCATATTTATCCTCATTATCAATACACAATATACAAATATGTTGCCTTTCTTCTCAATTCCTCTAGTCCTATTTCTTCCCAAGAATGATTTAATTTTAGGGATTGAATTTCTCACAAATATTCTCTTAATATGAGCAATTGTTCCTTCTTCTAAAACATCCATGTTTAATAAAATTTCTGCAGCTTCTATAATTCTCTCCAAATAATTTGCAGGTGTTTCATTTATTATTCATTATATTCTCAAATTTAGACCAAGCATTAGGTCTTTTTGTGTGTCTCTTCATGACATCCATAATTGACTTCCTGGCCTCTTTCATCAATTCATAATCAGCTTTATTATTCATATCCAAACCTTGGAATGTTTCTGGCCATGGGGTCAATAATGGATCTTTTTTTGTCTCATCAACAAACTTATTTCTTTCTCTTTTTGTTAATAATTCTCTCATCAATAAATAGAAATCGCCATAATCAGGGTCAAAGATGTTTATAGCACTTTGAAATTCCTTTACAACCTTAGTAGGTTCTTCTGTAAATGATGGAGTCCTATGTTTAATTGATTCCAAATTCTCTGGTGCAAACAATTTGTGTGTTTTACTTTGTATATCTCATCATCAGTTACAACAGGAATATTCCTTAATGGAAACAAGGATGCCTGATTTTTATTGCATTCTACCTCTTCCCATTGTAATCTAGTTAAACTCTTGATTTTCCCATCATTATCCTTTAAATCATTTCCAAAATCATTTGTTAGAATCATTCTTTCTTTCATGCATGATTCCATTGCCTCTATCTTGTCCTTCATAATTATAATCCCTTTACTACATCCCCCAACCCTAATGACATTTGCCTAAGCTAGCCTTAAGGCAGCACCTTACATCCCAGGTGCCTTTTTTTCTGCCTTTCCATTTCATTCCCTAAGTAAAAGCCAGGAATAATGGAACCTGAAGGTGGACATTTCTAGTTTTGTTCATCACTAGATGTTAAGCTTGTGTGCCAACTGCTCAGAAGGAGATGAAAGTATGGTGGCATGCTTTTTGGATCATGAAGCTGAAGGACTAAGGAAAAGCATTTGTAGCTGGCCAGGAGATCTGTATCTTGTAAGTCGCTCACCAGAGGGAGTATAATGAGTGTAATGTGCTATTTCAGATGTTTTGTTTCTCTATGTTAATGCTCTCTTGTACATCTTTTGTGTCTTAAGCATATTCTGTGGTAGAGGAATAAAGAGCTATTCTATATCTTGTTTACCCACAATGTATATTGAGTACCTTTCCTAGAAGGTTCTCTGTTACCCCCATTTTGAGGAGATCCTAGGCATGAATCATACCTCAATTTTGTTTCTCTGGGGTTTTACTCTGGGGTGAGGGAAAAGCTAGAGTGCCACTTTGCACCCTTTGGAGTCAGACCTCTCATTCTCAGATAAATCCTGGTTCATTTGAGACCCTTTGTGGGAATGGGCTGTCCTGATCCATCAGGTACACTTCTGTATGAAAAGAATTGTGCTAGGAACAGCTGAGAATATAAATACAGAAATCCTAATGGTCCCTACCTTCGATGAAGTTACATACTTCTGGAGTACAAATAAATATAATACAAGGAACAGTGTGACTTTGTTCAGTTGGGTCTGACTCTTCCTGACTCCGTTTGGGGTTTTCTTAGTATAGATCCTGGAATGGTTTGTGAGGAAACTGAAGCAAACAGGGTAAGAGATTTGCCCAGGGTCACACAGCTAGCAAGTAAGTGCCTAAGGCCTGATTTGGACTCAAGAAGAGGGATCTTCATGCTTCTAGGCCCTGTGCACTATTGTAATAGTAAAAGGATAAACTGTAAGGGAACTGACAAGGTGGATGAAGACTGTATCCAACTTCCCTTACTTTTTAAACTATTACTCTAGTAATCTGACTGTGTTTGAACTGAACAGGGTTATATAACAGGTTCACCCTGGTTAAAAAACAAAACAAAACTCCTTGGAGGCAGATTACAAAAACAAGCCTTATTTATTATATTAAGGCTTTAAAAGAAAGAAAGGATAGTAATAAGGGTTTCAAAATAGGGGTTCCCTAATTCTGCCAGGGGTACTAAGCTTTTCCCACTCTCCTCTAGTCCTCAAGGTCTTGCTTCATGCCTTGAGTAAACTCAAAACCTTCCTATTTTTCCTTATTCTGTCTCAAAATTCCCAACTATCTGATCTCACCTACTTCTAATATCCTTATCAATTAACTTGTATATTGCCTCCAAGGTGGGCCTTGGTGAGGCTAAAAATGGCTTCTGGCCAACTTGGGCCAAGAGTCTGTCTTCACATGGTGAGGATCACAAAGACCAGGAAAGAAAGATCTTCTTTGCTTCTTTCTCAGTTGGTAATATCTCACAGTCACAGTCACACAGTCACTAAATGTTGAGATTGGTATTCCCAAACTGACACAGAAAATGCCATGAGCTCCAGAGAAAAAATAAGCTCCAGTAGGTCAGAACCCTCAGGAAAGGCAGTTGACTCAAAAAACAAAAACAAAAACAAAAACCAACTCTCAGCATTCCACAGAACTTTGCCTTGCTACCCCCACTGCCTGCAAGTTCCAAGGGAAGAGGCAGCTTTGCAGGACTTAACATTTTGAACAAAAACCTAAAATCTTATATTAGTAATCCCCACTTTGAACTATCAACATGAATTTAGAAACCCCACACTTGTGGCCTAGTGGGATGTGGAAACCCAAGGTTTCGGCCTTGTCTCATGAGAGTTCCTCCCTGAGGGAAAGTCCTACTTCACTGCCTCTTAGACTAACAATAGACTTTAAGATGTCAAATGACTCTCCTTGTCTCCAGAAGCCTCTCCCAGTATATCACACCCTCCTTCCATCTGGACCTTCAGCTTGGGAGACTGATGCACTACCTACTGCACCAAATCTTAAAGTCTATTGTTAGTCTAAGAGGCAGTGAAGTAGGACTTTCTCTCAGGGAGGAACTCTCATGTGACAAGGCCAAAATCTGGGGTTTCCAGATCCCACTAGGCCACAAGTGTGGGGTTTCTAGATTCCATGTTGATAGAACCATTGGGGAAAAGGAATTTTCCCCCATTGGACTGCAGCTAACTATATAATTTTAAAACTATTCCTAAGCTTATTATTTTATTCTCTCCCCAAAAACCAATCAATCTTATCCTATTGCTATACTATACCTTATCTACACTACTAGGGATATAATTCAGGTAAAAGAGAACTTCATAAAACAGAAAAAGAAATTAAAGTAAACATATTTGTACACATGCTAGTGCAAAGCATTATGATTACAGAAATACAAAATGCAAATTTTTGAAAAATTAAATATAGTTACAGAAAACAAATTTAGCCTGCTTTTACAGAAAACAGAGCCTCTCTAAGATAGTAACTATGCAAAACTCATACAAAACAAACTGTATCTTATAAATCCTATTGGAACAATTCAAACCAAACTTTTTAACTATGCTAAAACTGTATCTTATCACTAATATAAGAAACCAAAAACTAACTACATGAAACTCAAAATTAACTTGCTATGCTAAGAAAACCAAAACCTTGCAACACTCTAAATATACACACATATACAGATATACACAGATCTGTACAAATTTACACTATTTATATGCTATATATATATATATATTATGCATATAATATTTAAAAATTATGTATAGCTTTTCACACTATTTATAGTATATATACAACTATTTATGTCATGTATGAGGAAGATAAACTTTCCCCTTAAAATAATCACAGAAAACCTTAAAGGTTTACTCTTTAAAACATTTCAATGTCCCTGATGTTATCTCATAGAAATACTTGACACATTCTTCTGAGATTAGACCTTATGATCATTAATATATACAGTCATTTCATATTCCCATTCCAAGGAGATTTATTTGTATTCATTTATTGCTATGAATATATTACCTGGACATAATGTTGCAAACATTGTAGTAAATGTATCCTGTATGTGCATATTGTTTGGAACTGAATACTTAACAAATCTTCAAAGTAACCTCTTCATTCTTCCTCTATCTTCTGCCTTCATTCTCCCTCGGTGCTGTTAATATGTAGTGTTGTATGCAACTATAGTGAAACTGTGTAATGTTAGAATGGTGTAAAAAGTGTTACAGTTTGTGTCCATAACCAGTCTGTCTTCCTCTTCTCTGTGTTGATATCTTCTGCAATGTCTTTGTTGTTACCATGAAACTGTCCTTTCCAATGTCATCTTCTCTGTGTCTTGTATGCTGCCTTCTCCTTTGCCTTGATCTTCCTCTTTCTCTCCTCATTCCTTTTCCTCTTGAATAATTTCTTCACCTGAAGCTGTGTTGATTGTAGTCAGGTTATCTGGTACATTCTCTTCTGCTGCTGCTTTTTTAACATATAAGCCATGCAGCCAGGAGTCTTTCTCTTGAACTCTAATAGCTGATGGTATTATTAAAATTATGTTATAAAGCCCTAACCATGCTGGTTGTGTCACATTATTCCTATTAAAGTTCTTGATACAAACTGAATTCCCTGGCTTTGTATTGTGAAGCAAAAAATCTAAAGGACTTCCCTGAGTCAGTAGCCCCATTTCTTGCAATTCTGTGACTCTGTGTTGAAGTTCCTTTATGTATTCAGCAAGTTTTAGATCTCCCCCAAGCATAAATACATAAGGTTGTTTAAAAGTCTGTGCCTGCATAGTGCGTGTCCCAAGAACATTTCAGATGGTGAGATGTGGAGATAGGGGCAAGATTTCTGGCCATTTCAAATGGGTTTCTGTGCATAACTTCCCCACCATACTTTTGATCTCACAGTTTAATCTTTCTACCTGACCAGAGCTTTGTGGGTGATATATGATGTGAAACTTTGGCATAATCTCAAGAGTCTCATAAACCTGTTTTACAATGGAATTTGTGAAATGGCTCCCTTTGTCTGAATCCACCCTCAATGGAATACCAAATCTTGGAATGATCTCTCTCAATAAGATTTTAGATACAAAGCTTGCTGTGTTCTTGCTAGAGGGAAAAACATCAGGCCATCTAATTAGCTGGTCCATTATCACTAAGCAAAATTTAAATTCCCTGCTTTGGGCATGTTGATATAGTCTATTTGCAGGTGTTCAAATGGTATGAATGCTATTGGATGAGCCCCCAAATCTTTCTGTTTAAAAACACCCTGATTGAATTGTTTACATATAGGGCAAGCTGAGCATACTCTATTGGCCATGGTGGTAATCCTAGGAACTATCTAAGTTCTTTTGACAGTATCATTTATTGCGTGTGTCCCATAATGACCCTTAGTATGTATAGCCTGATAGACATGAGAGTAAAATGCTTTTGGAAGAATAGGTTTTCCCACTGGCTCTTTCTAGACCCCATTCTCTTTTCTAGCTCCAAAATTGTTTCCATTTCTGAATCTCTTTGTCTGTGTAAGTTTGTTCTAGATCGACAGTGTCAGTAACAGAGAGATTCATAATGTAAATGGGAGCATTTTGAGCCACATAACATGAAATCATATCAACCCTATGATTCCCTCTTGCAATTAAGTCTTGACCAAAAGAATGTGCCTTAAGGTGAATCACTGCCAACTCATTTGGTAGTTGGAGAGTTGACAGAAATTCCCAAATAATGTCTGCATGAGCAATCATTCTCTCCCTAGATGTTAGAAATCCTCTCTGAAGCCAGAGGGAATTTACCACATAGCAAATTCCAAATGCATGCTTGGAATCAGTGTAAATGTTAGTTTGTTTATCCTTTGCTAACTCACACACATATTTGAGAGCAATAAATTCTGCGCTCTGAGAGCTGAGGTTCTTAGGTAATGAAGCAAACCATAGAGTTTCAAATTCACTCACTACTGCAGCACCTGTGAATCTTGTTCCATCCCTCATAAATGAGAAACCATCGGTGAATAAGATCAGGTCAGGGTTGTCAAGGGGTGTGTCTGACAGATTTTCTCGAGGTCTTTCTATTAATTGTACTACAGTTTCACATTCATGCACTGGTTCTCCCTGTGTTGGCAAATATGGCAACAATGTGGCTGGGTTCAAAGTGGTACATCTCTTCGGTGTTATGTGTTCACTCCCCAATAAGACTATTTCAATAAGACTATATCTAGCTAGACATTGATCTGAAAATGCCGTGTTCATGTACCTTAACAGAAGTGCCTTGACTTCATGTGAACAAAAGACTGTTAATGGGCATCCCAACACAAGGTCTACAGCTTTGATAACTAGCAATGCAGTTGCAGCCACCCCCTCCCTCCCCAAGCATGGAGCTGTGCCTGCAGCTATGAGATCCAGTTGACCAGAATAATAAGCTATAGAACATTGATTTGGTTCTAAGCTCTGCACCAACAATGGCTTGGAATAGTGAGGGATATCTAGAATAGGGTCTGATGATATTGCTTCCTTTAATTTTGCAGCAGTTTGAAAATGCTCTGGCTTTAATTTCAGTGGCTCTTTCTTTGTGTCTCTTGTTAGAAACATCAGTGGTTTCATAATTTCACCATAATTTGGAATCCATTGTCTGAAAAAACCCATGGTCCCCTAGATGACTCTGAGTTGCCTTTTGGTCTTAGGGGCACTCAGCTTCTGTATGTCTGCTACTCTCTTCTGGGAAATGCTTCTAAACCCCTCAGACAGCACAAACCTAAGGTACTCTACATGAGGGAGACACCACTGGACTTTAGCTTTTGATATTTTGTGTCCCCTTTTGTATAGTTCACATAAAAGATGTTTACTATCACACTGGCACACTTTTGCTTATGGTGAAGCTAACAGCAGTTTGTTTAAAAAGTGTATCAGCCTGCTGTCCTTAAAATGTATATTTGCTAAATCCTTGTTTAACATTTGGGAAAATAATGAAGGACTTTCACAGTAACCCTGGGGTAACCAGAACCAGGAATATTGATTTCCTTGCCACATGAATGCAAATATCTTCTGTGAGTCCTTGTGTATAGGTATTGAGAAGAAAGCATAACATAAATCAACTACAGTAAAATATTTTGCTTGTCTTGGAATTGATGATATTATAGTAACAGGACTTGGTACAACTGGGCATTTCTTAGCAAAATGGTCATTCACAGCTCTTGCATGAATTTGTAGACCACTCTTCCATTTGCATCTAGCTTGGGTTTCTTTACAGGTAGAATTGGTGTGTTGTATTCAGAGATACAGGGTATTATTTTCCTTTGTGCAGTAATGACTCGATTATTGAGGTGATCCCTTCAATGAGTTCTTTACTTAGTGGGTACTGTGGAATGCATGGTGGTGGGTGTACTTTTGTTACCCCTTAACATGAGTTGCTTATTTTAATAAGCCTACATCAATGGAACTAGTAGCCCACAACCCTTCAGGGATATCTTCTCATATTTCATAGATGTTATTTCCTTCCCCCTCTGAATTGACCTCGTCTAGAAACAACACTGGAAAAAGACAGAGATTCTTCAGGAAGTTCTAGCAAAATATCTCCAGTAGGGGTACACACTATGGTTGCCCTGAGTTTACACAAAAGGTCCCCATCAGGTTCATTGGGTGGGGAGTTAGGCATCAGGAGGAAAGAGTGTTCCAAGCTTAAAGGTCCCAGGGATACCATTCTTGGTTGCAGTTTTTTTTCACTTTTTTGGTTTTCTCTGTGACACCCACAACTTCCACTGTACCCACTGCTTCACACTCTTCTGGGGGCTTTTGTAACACAGATTTTTGCTGCACCAGTGTCAAGAAGACAGTCATAATATTGGGGTCCCACCTTCAGGGTTATATGGGTTCTGTGCTATTATCAGAGGAATAGTAGTAGTTGTAGTAGTCTCTCGGTGATCAAGAATGACTATTGTCTTTGTGCAGTTTCATCTACGGTGTACCCTCATGTGGCTTTGGAGTCCAAAGGCTGAGGCGCAAATTTTGTGGCACATGGGGCATGGGACGCCAGTTGTTACGGGAGGTGCGGTTGTGGCCTGGTGTTGGCATTCACGCGCAGCGGCAAGATGTCGACGTCGCTCATCTTCAAAGGTGGTGGCGGCATGGTTAATGTGGGTTTGTTAGAAGCTTCTGTCAGAGGCAGCGAGTTCTAGTTGCTTTGGTGTAATGCCAGCCCACTTCAAGTTGGACTTTAGCTGATCCTTGAATCTTTTCTTTGGTCGGCCTTGTTTCCTGAGTCCAGCTGACAGTTCACCATAGAATACCTGTCTTGGTATTTGCTGTGGGTCCATGCGGATGACATGTCCAGACCATCGTAGCTGGGTTTTGAGGACCATGACTTCGATGCTGGTGGAGTTGGCTCTGTCGAGGACTTCCTGAGTGGTGATACAGTCTTGCCATCGGATCCTCATGATTGACCGGAGGGAGCATTGGTGGAATTGCTCCAGCTGTTTCATGTGCTTCCGGTACAGTGTCCATGTTTCACAACCGTACAGGAGCGAGCTGAGGACCGCTGCATTATACACTTTGAGCTTCGTTGCAGTGCTTACACCTCTGTGTTGGAGGACTTTGCAGCACAGCTGCCCAAGTGCCTGGCTGGCCTTTTGGATCCTGGCATTAATCTCGTGGTCTAGGGACCCGTCGTTGGCCATGGTGCTGCCCAGGTACTTGAAAGTGTTGACGTTAGAAAGTTGCGTGCTGTCGATTGTAATGCATGGCTGGTTAGTTGGCCTCCCTGGTGCAGGTTGGTACAGCACCTCTGTTTTGCTGAGGCTGATAGTCAGGCCAAACAGTTTTGTTGTGGTGGAGAACCTGTCCACAATGGTTTGGAGATGATTTTCTGGGTGAGCCATGAGAGCGCAGTCATCTGCAAAGAGAGCTTCCAGGATGAGTCTCTCTGTTGTCTTTGTTTTTGCAGTCAGGCGGTGAAGGTCAAATAGTGAGCCATCTAGTTGGTATTTGATGCAGACGCCTAGGTCTAGATCCATCACAGCATGCCGTAATACTTGGGTGAAAAATAGGTTGAATAGTGCCGGAGTGAGAACCCAGCCTTGTTTCACGCCATTGGAGATGTTGAAGCCATTGGAAGTCTCTCCACCAGATAGGACTTCCCCTGTCATGTCAACATGAAAGAGCTGGATCAGTTTGACGAATTTTGCTGGGCAACCGAGCTTGCTGAGGATCACCCACAATGCATCCCTGTTCACTGTGTTGAACGCCTTTGTCAGGTCTATGAAGACAATGTAGAGACTCAGGTTCTGCTCAAGGCATTTTTCCTGCATTTGCCTCACTGTGAAGACCATGTCGATGGTGCTGCGATCTGGTCGGAAGCCACATTGTGATTCAGGCAGGTTCTGCTCTGAAACAGATGACAGGAGTCTGTTGAGTATAACACGGGCGAGGATCTTTCTGGCAGTGGAGAGTAGTGAGATGCCTCTGTAGTTGTCACAGGCTGCTCATGAGCCTTTGTTCTTGTATAGGGCTACGATGGAGGCATCTCTGAGTTCTGGGGGCATGTCTTCCTCTTCCCATATGCTGGTCAGAACTATGTGGAATGCCTGGAGCGCCTTTCCATTTAAGGCCTTGTACACCTCGGTTGGGATCCTGTCTTTACTGGGTGCCTTGCCTGCACTCATTTGTTTAATGATTTTTTGGACTTCCTCTATTGAAGGAGGGACGTCAAGTTGTTCAATGTAGCTAATACTGTTGGATCAGGAAAACTCAGCTCTTGTTCCTGTCCTCAACTCACTATTTACTTCTGTTACATTTGTTTGCCAGGTTTTTAAAATCTCTCTGCCATTTTCAGTATATCCTATTTCATTGTTCCCATTTCCTAGATCATTCACTGCACTGTCCTCTGCACACCTTCATAATGCAGCTAGCTGCATGCACCCTTTTACATTTCTCCCTTTTGGGGGTTCTCACCAGTCACTTGGGAATATTTGGGATAAGCACCTGATTTGATGTAATTCTGCATTGTTGCTAAGTCTGGGGCTTGTTGTGCACTATGGTAGCATCCAGGATTTGATTGGGGGTAATTTGTTAAATCTATAATTCCTATAACCTTTTTGCCTGAATCCATTGAACTGATCATAATGATTGCCTTGGTTTCTCCTGAAGTTTTGGTCAAAAAATTGATTCCCAAATTGACATTCCCTCATTAGGTGTCCAGGTTTGTCACACAGATAACATCTGGGGGTTTGCCTGTATGGTCTAAGGTTGTAACTATTTCTGGGTGGCCTATAAGCTCTTAATGCTGCCACAGTTTTGTCCTGCACTTCATTTGGTTTTAACATTTGCTTTAGATCTCTAATTTCTTTGGTCAGTTTGTCAATTATGTCATTTTAATCATCAGATTTCCTATCTTTTTCATCCTGGTAAATATAGGAAGCAACACGATATATTTCATCAAGCTCTATCACATCCTAATTTGGGCAGTTATTCCTAAAACAATTCCTGACTGCAAGGTGTAAGTTATTCACAAATTGCCTATGAATGTGATTAACAACCGTATCCCTACACATGTACAGTCCAACCCATTTTTCTGCATTGTCAATTACCCTATCCAGGAAAATGGATGGGGTCTCAGCCACTTCCTGCCTCAGTTTCTCAAAATTAGACCATGTCCCTGGCTACTTAGAATTGCCTTTCATAGTTTGCACAATTGCCTCCCTAGCTGTAATTAGGTTACTATAACCCGACATAGAGTTGTTCTGCCACCCAGGATCTTTGGAGGGTCAGTTGGGTAATCTAGGATTTTTGTTAGTGTCATCAATCATTTTCTTCTTCTCCCTCTGTGTCAATAACTCCTCCATAAGAATTTCAAAGTCAGGATATATGGTATCATAGAGTTTAATAATCTTTTTGAACTATTTTACAATAGCCATAGGTTTGTCATCAAATGTAGGTGTATTTGCTTTGAAAGAATCGAAATCTGCTTGTGTGAACTTCTTGTGGCATTTGACATTAAGGATTTTATTGTCTGCAATGATTACTGGGATCTCTCTCTTGTTTTTTTAAACTCTTACCTTCTATCTTGGAGTCAATACTGTGTATTGGCTCCAAGGCAAAAGAGTGGTAAAGGTTAGGTAATGGGAGTCAAGTGACTTTCCTAGGGTCACACAGCTGGGAAGTGTCTGAGGCCAGATTTGAACCTAGGACCTGGGATCTCTCTTAATGGGAACATATATGTTGGGTTGTTTTGTAGTGCTTCAGATTCTTTTTCTAATTTAGTAACCATGTATCTTAGCCCACTGTTCATAGTGTGTCTCCATTCTATGAAATTTGTTTTCCAGAAAAGCTACTCTCATTTTAAACTCATTGTTCTATATCTTCTTCCTGAGAACTACTTTCCCGTATGCAAAGATAGCTCTTAGAACTTTCAACACCATGCCCATTAATAGTATCATTAATATCCCCAGTGGAATGTAGGAGATTGCTTCCAGTATAGTCATAGACAGTATAAGCATTAGAAAGCCGAAAGACAGGAGGACCTCCTGGATATATAAGGGTATTGTAGTAAAAAAATAATTGAGGCAAAAAAGCCATATCAAAACACAGCAATCCCATTGTTTTCCTATAAGGTTTCTGTGGAAGATGCAAGCAGGCTAGCTTTTGGAGCCACCTAGAGGTCTGTTCACTGGTACTGCAGGGAAAAACTGGTCTTTGAATTCTCTAATGGAGGTTCTAAATGCCTCTGAGTGAATGGCAGTTAGACTCCAAAAACAAGGTTTCTAGGTTTTTGCTCCTAGCTGGCTCGCCAAACTGTAATAGTAAAAGGATAAACTGTAAGGGAACTGACAAGGTGAATGATAAACTGTATCCAACTATTCAACTTCCCTTACTTTTTAAACTGTTACTCAAGCAATCTGACTTTGTTTGAACTGAACAGGGTTATATAACAGGTTCACCCTGGTTAAAAAACAAACAAACAAAAAAACTCCTTGGAGGCTGATTACAAAAATAAACCTTATTTATTATGTTAAGGCTTTAAAAGAAAGAAAGGATGGTAATAAGGGTTTCAAAATAGGGGTTCCCTAATTCTGCCAGGGGTACTAAGCTTTTCCCACTCTCCTCTAGTCCTCAAGGTCTTGCTTCATGCCTTGAGTAAACTCAAAACCTTCCTATTTTTCCTTATTCTGTCTTAAAATTCCCAACTATCTGATCTCACCTACTTCTATTATCCTTATCAATTAACTTGTATATTGCCTCCAAGGTGGGCCTTGGTGAGGCTAAAAATGGCTTCTGACCAAATTGGGCCAAGAGTCTGTCTTCACATGGTGAGGATCACAAAGACCAGGAAAGAAAGATCTTCTTTGCTTCTTTCTCAGTTGGTAATATCTCACAGCCACAGTCACACAGTCACTAAATGTTGAGATTGGTATTCTCAAACTGGCACAGAAAATGCCAAGAGCTCCAGAGAAAAAAATCTCCTCCTTCGCCAAGCTCCAGTGGGTCAGAGCCCTCTGGAAAGGCAATTGACTCAAAAAAAAACCCTCTCAGCATTCCACAGAACTCTGCCTTGCTAACCCCACTGCCTGCAAGTTCCAAGGGAAGAGCCAGCTTTGCAGGACTTAACTTTTTGAACCAAAAAGCTAAAATCTTATCAATATCATCCTCTTAAAGTAATGAATGCTGGAGGGGATGTGGCAAAGTTGGGACATTAATGCACTGCTGGTGGAGTTGTAAATTGATCCAACCATTCTGGAGGGCAATTTGGAAGTATTCCCAAAGGGCACTAAAAGACTGTCTGCCCTTTGATACATTCATAGCACTGCTGGGTTTGTATCTCCAAAGAGATAATAAGGAAAAAGGCATGTACAAGAATATTCATAGCTGCACTCTTTGTGATGGCAAAAAAATTGGAAAATGAGGGGATGCCCTTCAATTGAGGAGTGACTAAACAAATTGTAGTATATGTTGGTGATGGAATACTATTGTGCTAAAAGGAATAATAAAGTGGAGGAATTCCATGGAGACCGGAACAACCTCCAGGAAGTGATGCAGAGTGAGAGGAGCAGAACCAGGAGGACATTGTACACAGAGACTGATACACTGTGGCACAATTGAATGTAATGGACTTCTTTGTTAGTGGCAATGCAGTGATCCTGAACAACTTAGAGGGATCCTATGAGAAAGAACACTATCCACATTCAGAGGGAAAACTGCAGGAGTAGAAATACCAAAGAAAAACAACTGCTTGATCACATGGGTTGAGGGGGATATGATTGGGGATATAGACTCTGGGTGAACATCCTAGTGCAAACATCAACAACATGGAAATAGGTTCTGATCAAGAACACGTGTAATATCCAGTGGAATTGCGCATTGGCTATTGGAAAGGCGGGGGAAGGGGAGGGAGGGAAAGAATATGATTTTTGTAACTAAGGAATAATGTTCTAAATTGACTAAATAAAAACAAATAAAGAAAAAATATCATCCTCTTCACCATCTACAGTGTAATAGGAGTAGAAAGAAAAAACATTCTAGACAATTCAAGAGGAGAGAAGCCATTTTCACTTGGGAGAATCAGGGAAGACTTGTCACTGGAGATAAAATCTAAGCTGAGTCTTCAATGAAAGGATGTCAACTGGTAGAAGTGAGGAGGGAGTGTTTTCCAGATATTGTGGATAGCATGAGTGGATGCAGTAGAGCTTGAAAGTTCAAGATACATTCAGGGAAGAGTGGGGTCCATTTGGAACAGAATGGGCATGAAAGTGAACAGTGAGAATTAAGTTTGGAAAGCAGGTGACTGGAGACTGATTTGAGGTTTATTCCCTAGGCAATTGGGAATCCCTGAAGAATTCTGAACAAAGGGAGAATTTCCAGAGTGTCTGGAGGATGGCTTTCATTAAACTTATTTCAATGTATTAGTTATGCAGAAAGAGAATAAGATATCTGAGCTACCCAACCAGTGGCACTCAGTCCACAGATACAGACACATCTCCCCCTCCCTCTGTCCCCACCCTTTCAGTACCAAGGTCATGGCTTCAGTGATGGTACCATGAAGTCTGATTCAACCTCTACTGGATGACCCCAGAATTAATCAGAGAGATGAAATGGAACGTCCCTCAGAATATCATATTATAATATCCATTCTATATGTAGAATGGATATTATAATATATATCATGAGCCTCCACTGGTCTTGGCTTCCCTCTCAGTTCATAACCCTACATAGGCTCAGATTCAGAGACTTAGCCCACTATGATTACATAGTTAATGGTACATATTATAAAGTAAAAGGAAATCATTCAAATAAAAAAATATTTACCTCTAACCATCTCCTAAACCTCCTTCCATTTTACCATCCCAAACTTTCAGGTATAGCTGGAGAGCATTTCCTGTCAAAAACACTTCCAGTTCATGGAAAGGAATAAGAGAAAGGATATTTGTCCCTTGCCTTAGAATGCCATACTATAAATGGAATGACATACAATAAAAATAAACTGCTGAAAGTTTCAGCAGCTCAGGGCCTTCTCTCTTCATAATTCCCACCTCCATCCTTTGTTTCAGGGTAAAAATTTTTCCTTAAGGAGCTGTTCTCCCTACACCTTTCTTGAAGACTGCCCAGTCCTCTGGATGCATCAACCTTGACCATTTTTGCAGGCGTCTGACTCCTAGGTCATCGGAAGAAAGAGAACATAGTACATAGATCACAAAGCTCTAATCTACTATGTGTCTTACTTATTTTAAATCCTTACCTTCCATCTTAGAATCAATGCTGTATATTAGTTCTGAGTTGGAAGAGTAGAAAGACCTAGGCTCTTGGGGCTAAGTGACTTACTTGCCCAGGGTCACACAGCTAGAAAGTATCTGAGGTTAGATTTGAACCCAGGATCTCATCTCTAGGCCTGACTCTCAAACTTCCCCCTATTGTGTGACTTCTTGATTGTTCTAAACTCGCATACCCTAAAATCTCTGGGGAAGGGGAAGGGGAAATGTTCTCTGATGTGCTAGACTGATCAGAAATCCCTTTACCAGTCTTTATATCTGTTTGTTTGTTTGTTTTTTGGCTCTATTATCCCCCATGGTCCAGAGCTAGGACAAGCAGGAGTACAGGTACAGGAATGTCAAGGCTGGATAAATAAGATGACTTTGCTGTCATCCTTTCATTTTAATTTTATCCAGGTTCTACCTTTATCCTCACCCCAAATGGCACTTCAGGTACCTTGGGCTTTCCCTGGGAAATTCTCTGGGCTCCTGACTTTCCCTTCCTTCTAGATCGGAATTCCAGCCCCTATAGATCCTTCCTTAAATCCTACATCCTATCAGTTCTGGAAGTCTTCATTTTGAAAAGGGTTTTCCCTTCTCAAGTAACATGTTGATTTGGATAGGCATCTTCTTAGCACAATATATTCAGAATAACTTTAATAGTGAGAGCTCCAGGCACTTTACCAGGCTGATGAGCCCAAATGCCTGGGGGGCAACTCAAACTAAATGTCCTTTTGGCTTCCCAAGCTCAACAGATCCTAAATCCAGCCCTCCTTCTGCCTCCTTAGGCCTCTGTTGAGGGTAGTATCATCCAAGGCCTAGGAATCACCCTCAGCTCTTCATTTTCACTTGCCACAACCCCCATATCCAATCAGATTCTATAATCTCAATATCTCTGAATCTGTCTTCTCTTTGCTTTCACCATAAGCACTCTAGTCCAACACATCATCACTTCTCTACTGGACTATTGAGATGGCCTCCAGGGGCAGATGTGGGAAAGAGGGCAAACAGGTGACTCAGTGGATATAGAGCCAGACCTGGAGATGAGAGGTTCTAGGTTCAAATCTGAACTCAGACACCTACTAACTGTATGACTGTGGGCAAGTCACTTAATCCCAATTGCCTATCCCTCACCACAATTCTGCTTTGGAAACAACAGTGTTGATTCAAAGCAAAAGGTAAAGGTTGAGAGAGACAGAGAAGGAGAGAGGCAGAGAGAGAGAGGGAGGGAGGGATGGAGGAAGGGAGGGAAAGAGAGCCTCTAAATTAGTGTCTGTATCTATTCTCTTCTACAAGCCCTCCATCATATAGCTGCTAAATTGATATTTAAAAAAAAAAAGAGAGTTCTGAATTTGCTCAGAGCATATCAGTGGATCTCCTAAGGCCTCTAAGGATAAAGTACAAGCTCTTTGGTTTGGCAGTCAAAGCTCCTCATACTTCTGCACCAATCTCTCTTCCCTAACTAATCAAAATCACTTCTCACATAGTCTAAGATAGTTGTGTCAAACTCAAATAGAAATAGAAGCCACCAATCTATAAATAATCCAGGTGGGCCACATATTGACTTAATTTTAAAATGTATTATTTTCTGGATTTATTTTGTTAAATATTTTCTAATTATTTATTTATTTACTTATAAGAATCCTTACCTTCTGTCTTAGAATCAATATTATGTGTAATACTGTGTAATAGTGTTCCTAGGCAGAAGAGAGGTAAGGGCTGGACAATAGGGATTAAGTGACTTGCCCAGAGTCACACAGCTAGGAAATATCTGAGGCTAGATTTGAACCCAGGACCTCCCATCACTAGGTCTAGCTCTCAATCTACTGAGCCACCTATTTGCCCTCTTTCCCATTACATTTTATTCTGGTTCAAGTTACATATGAGAGGGTTGCATGACCCTGTGGCTCACAGGTTTAACACCTCTGTCTAAGACACTTCAGCCAAACTGAATAACTTCCTATTATTTCCGGAAACAGCATTCCATGTTCTATTCCTATGACATTGTACATGCCTGTGCTTGGACATCTGGTGTCTCTTTCAATGTTTTGAAACTCACAAAGTCATAGATGAGGCCATTCCATCACCAACACTTATTCACATAAGAACAAGAAAGAGTGAAACCCAAGAGAACCCCCCCCCCCAAAAAACCCCAAACCAGTCATGCTATGCACTTATGGCTTTATTTGGCCAAGGTGGGGACAGTGGGCAACTTACTACTTCTATTTCTCCACCCTGAAGTTTATAATTCCAGGAGAAAAAAAGAAATTGAATCAGCTACATGTATGCATACTGAGCAGTCAATCAAAAGGCTTTTCTTTACCACATATAAACATTTTCTTCACAAGCTCCTCAGATGAAAGCTGTCTGCTGTTCTTTCTCTGACATAGAAATCTGAGAGTAACCACTGCATAAATCCAATATTGAAAACCAGCAGCCACTTACCAAACAATCTGGGGCATCTTGAATTCTTGGCATTGACCGCTGGTCCTCTTGAGTTCAGAGTTGGATAATTTATAACATTCATATCTCTCTATTTCTTTTCTATACCACCACCAGAAGTGATACATTCAAGCTGCTAGAAAACCTCTTCTGCCAACACAGTTAGACTCTGTGATGATGAACTCCAAGTAGTAGTTCTTTAAGGTGGTTTCTGAGAGTTTCCATTCTAGATAAATGGATCTTCTTAGGTCATTCTCTAAAATGTGGGAGTTGGTTAACTATAGGCTATGAATTGCTTCTTGAACTTATCACACATCTCATATCACACTCATGTAAATGAGAACATTTGTGTTCTGTCTCTATGGTCATTTTCATTTACACAGAACAGAAAAAAGAGGGTTATACCAGAAATCACAAGTCTCCATTTTATACAGCTTACATTTTAAAAAGGAATAGGATAAATTTAATGTGTTACTTTTCAAAGCTGTTCTAATTTTGTCTCCTTGTTACAGAGAGAGAGAGAGAGAGAGAGAGAGAGAGAGAGAGAGAGAGAGAGAGAGAGTTTAATTTGACAATGACTCTCTTTTTTCTCCTTTCTTTTTCTGGCATTCATGTTGCTAGTCTTCTTCCTTCCAAATTCTGCTCCCCTAAACTAAAAAACAAACAAACAAACAAACTCAAAAACTTCTTACAAATAAGCATAGTCAAACAAAATTAATCCAAGCATTAATCATGTTCAAAAATGTAAAGCTCAAATCTGCCCTTAGAGTACCCCTATCTCTCTGAAAATTGGTAAGAAACATATTTCATATGTAGAAGTAGTTGATCAGAGTCCTTAAGCATTTCAAAGTTGTTTTTCTTCTTAATGTTATAGTTATTGTACAAATGGTTCTGATTCTCCTCCTTTCACTTTGCATCAATTCTTATATCTTCCTAGGTTTCTCTGAATTTATAATGTCATGGTGTAATAATGCCACGGGCTGGGATCCAGCCCCACTTGTGGCTCCAGGGGTTCTCAGCAAGTGGAACAGGCAGGCAAAAATTTAAAAAAATGGAAGACACCTGTGCATATGTATCATTCAAGGGCAAGCTTTGCATCTGGTGGCTGCTCTGCCATGCCCAGGCTTGGTGTTTATTCTTATACTCATTTTCTTGGCACACAGATATAATTTTCAGCATACATGTTTGAGTAAAAATAATTGGATAAGTGATACATTAATTTTTAACAAATTGTTTGATTAACATTCTGAGATCATTCTATACATTTGTATGGTAACTATTGATTTGATAGGAAACACAAAGGTTCTACACAAGATAAATGATTTTGTCACAGGTGGTTTAATTTTCTCATTAACCTGTGAGGAGCTTTGAGCTTGCAGGCAATCAAGGAAAATCACTTACTACCTTTAATAAAAATAGAGAATCAATCAGAAATTCTAGAAACAATTCAACAAACATAGCAGTGAGGTTGAGAGATCAGAGAAGTACTGAGAACACAATTCAGATTTAATAATGGGCTAATCATTCTTCAGGGTTTACTAGGGAGTTTCTCAAGGGGAAGAATCAAGTCACTGAGGCATGATGAAGCTTGGTGTACCTGTACAAGTCTTTCCTTATGAATGATTTATGTACTGACTTTAGGAAAATGAGTTTCTGTAAAGGAGGAGTAGGAGATATTCTGGACTTAGCTTGTGGGTACAACTTTAGTTGGGAATTATGTACCTAAGCAAAAGTTAACCCATAATAGTCTTTTGGATTTGATTTTGTGAGTCTAATCTTTTGGTGATATTTTGGGGGAATAATAGTGTGCAAGTGTTTTGCTCTTATATTACTTTTTTTGGGACTAGGGAGAGGGCAACAATCATGCCAATTCCCTTAGTAGGGGATGTTAATGAGAGAAGTTGGGCAGAGGGGGCTGAGAGGGCAATTCCATTCTGCCAAAGAGTCACTCTGTGACCTCTTGGTTACCACGAGTGACTTTGTCAAGACATTGTGGCTTGATGGCTCCCAGCACAATAACATCTCATTACCCTCATAACTCAGTCAGCCACTTCCCAAAGCATACCCATACCATCTGTCTCTAGTTATTTGCCTCAACAGAATGTGCTACTATGAATATTTTGTACATGTGAGGTCTTTCTTTCTGAATTAGGTCTCTTTAAGGGATGGGATGGGGAGGAAGATATATCTGGTAGTGGTATTGATGAGTCAAAAGGTATGTAGTTAGATAACTTTTTGGATATGGTTGCAAATTATTTTTCAAGAATGGTTGGATTAAATCAGCTAGATGGCACAGTGGATAGAGAACCAGATCTAGAGTCAGGAAGACCTGGGTTCAAATCTGGTTTCAGATGCTTCCTAGCTGTGTGACCTTAGAAAAGTCACTTAACCTCAATTGTCTAACTCCTTGCTGCTCTTCTGTCTTAGAACTAATACTAAGATAGAAAGCAAGGGTTAAAAAAGAAAGAAAAAAGGGGAAATGGTGGTATCAATTAATTGTTCCATCAATATAGTCTGTCTCTCTCCCTACACAGCCTCCAACAACTGTCATTTTCCATATTTTGTCACCTTTAGCAAAAAAAAAAAGGGGGGGGTGTGAGATAGAACCTTAGAACTCTTTTAATTTTTCTTATTATTAGTGCTTTAGAACTTTTTTTCATATGGTATTTGATCATTTGGATTTTTTTCCTTTGAAAATTGCTGGTTCATATCCATAATAAGTAATGGTGAATGTATGGCATGGGTGCCAAAGATGGCACACAGAGTACCCTCTGTGGGCCCTTGGCCCCCCTCTCTACCATTCCCCCCAGGTCCTTACTAGAAGGGTAGAGGGACTCAAGTGGAGCTGTGATGGGCGGCTCACAGTTGGCAGAGCTGGAGGGGAGCACAGTGCTCTGGCCACTTCCCTTCCCCTCTCTACACTGGATGAGAACATTTCTTACTTTACCACCCAGCAGCCCAATGGGAGTGCTTCCTCCTTCTCCTGTGTGGGGTAAGGAGGAGTACCCAGCATGTGGTAAGGCATGGGGCATGGCACATGGTCTGGGTATGGGTAGGGGACCAGGCATGCCATCTCTAAAAGGTTCACCATCACTGCCTTAAATCATTCCAGGAGAATGACTGGCCTCCTTATGAGTCTCTGTCTTGACTGATTCTTCTATTCTTTTTGCATTGAAGAGTCACAAAAGTTAAATTTCTCCAAATTTACTTTTGAGTTGAAAATGTTAGTGACCTCATGATGTCACTACTAGTTCTATGAAGACTGCATAAAAAGTCTAAGTGTACAGATAGTAGGACCCAGATTTTTACTTACACTGTCATGCTACCTTTTTTTCTTAAACCCTTACCTTCTGTCTTAGAATCAATACTATATTTTGGTTCCAAGGCAGAAGAGCAGTTAGGGTTAGGCAATGGGGGTTGAGTGACTTACCCAGGGTCAGATTTGAATTCAGGACAGCCTATCACCAGACCTGACTCTCTTATTCCCAGAACCTCTCTCCTGCTAATTCTTGAAATACACTGGAATTTATCTTGATTAACATTGGCCTTCCAGCAACAATAGATAGAACTGGACAAATTGGAGCCCATCTTTCTGTTGACACCAACAACTTTATTAGGATATCTCAAGGTTCCTTTAAAGTATCCCAAAGATAGGTGCTCTTTTTAGTCCTTCTGCTGAGAGGTCCTTTCATAGTTGAACATTAAAGAGCTGAATCTAGGCCCAAGAGATCACCTCCCTAGAGACCTAGGGGACCCTTATGCTCTCGGTCCAGGCAAATGATTTGAGCTAGGTTTTTTTCTTGGGAGAGCCTGGCTTCTAATATCCAATTCTTCCCCTTTAATTCCTCTTTCCAGTCCCCTAGGAACAAAGTGTTTAAAATTTAGGCTATAGCTCATGTCTAGAGTCTCCCCAACAGGACAGAGAAAAAAAGACATCCCATGTTTAATATGAATCTGGACTGGGATAGGTATTGATTTCCTATATACAAAAAGTAAAAGAAGGGGCAAAAAGGGACCATAACACTCACAGAATAAATTAAAACAGAATTCTGTGACTTATGCTCTCTTGGAAAGCATATGCAACACATGCAACACAAGAGTGATACTCACCAAAGAATCTTACAAAACATACAAAAAAATAATACAAAAAGAGGCATACCAAACCCAGGGTCAAGATTGCCATGGCAAAAAATGGACTTTATTTGCCATGTGCTTATGGTTAGATGGTGGCTGGGAAGGGGGACAGAAAAAGGCATCTCTTTTTCACCTCTCATGGGAAGGGGCTTGAAATCATCTCGATATAATCTGAATCTGGAAGGGAAGAGAACACTGAGAGTATATTCCCTGCTTTTTCAATATCTGCTGTGTCATCAATTCTTGCTCAGTAGCCGAACACTTCAAAGCTCAAAGCTCCCTCAAAGCTGAGTCAATTGGAAGTATGTGGTCAATCAAAAGTAAGCAGAGAATCTCTGTGCCCACTCTATGCTGTGAAAGGAAATTTAAAACTCCCTTTGTTTATTTTAACGTAATCAATCAAGAGCTTGGAGTGCCCCTCCTTTCACACTTAGTCAGACACTTGAAGATACTTTTACAAGAAAGCTCACACCCTTAGAGAAAGGAAGTTCTCACCCTTAAAAGATAGGAAGTGGATCCTACAGGCCCTGCCCCCTGGACAGTGCCAGGCAAATTAAGAAACTATGATTGGTTCCTGAGATGCACAGAGATAGATCAGCCCACAGTGAAAGGAAGTAGAAACCAGAGACAGGAAGTGACATGGAAAGAGGGCTTTTAAAGGCGAGACCAAAGAACTGAGCACTCATTCTGCATTGGAATTCATTCTGTATGGGAATTCATTCATTGTTGGTGGCTTTTGCTGAAAGAGGGATTCTGCGATGGAGGTTCTTTTGCAGCTCAGCCTCTTTGGTGTTGGTCTTTTGGTTTGGTGATACACTTGTCTGGAGACACTGTGGGCTGGTGAGATTCGCATTTGGATTTGCATTCAGGGTCTGGAGGTACTTGGATCTGGACTTTGGGTATTTAGCTAGACAATATTTTTTACTTTCTTCCTACATTTCCCTCTCTTTATTATCTCTACTTTATTGTAATAAATCTACTTAAGCTACTAACATACTAATAGTTTGATTTTTAATTATTATAAATGGTGACCACAACCTTTTATGACTCTTAATTTGACCAAAACCAATTTTAACTCTTACCATACAAAACTCATTGGAATCCACTTATCCAGTCTATGCCACATTCTCAATTTTCACCGTAATTTCTGTACAATGTCCAATAAGTCCATATGGGATAGATCCATAAGTAACTGATGATGATGTGTGATATTGAAATCACTTTAAAAGACCGATATATTAATTTAAGGTCGCCAAGGAATTCACTTATGTAATTCCTAAATGAAACACTCAAGTCAGCTGCCAAATTTTTATGGTGTTTTAATTACAACAGGAGGAAGAAAGTATTAGAGGGAGAGAGAGAGAGAAGGAAAAGGGAGAGAAGGAAAGAAGTTTAACTCAGAACCACTCTGGCTCAGGCTGAGCCAAAGTGGATGTTAAGGCCTTGGATAGCCAAGGCAGGGAAAGGGATCAGTCCTTATCACTCACATGACCAATCTGAAGGAAAGCAGTCTGAAGGGCTCCTCCAACAACAAGCACCAGCCTCGAACTGCCCTCTAGCCCTCCTCCCAGGAAGTCCCAAGAACTCCAGAGGCTGTTCTTTACCTCACTTCCTGCATCTCACATGTGCCAATGCTGGCTCAAGCTTGACTTAGGACCGCCCAGAGGTCTGTCCTTTTTTGCACATGTCTGTTGAAGGCCATATTCTAAAATAATTAAATCTTGAGTTTGCTGCAGCCCTTCCTAATCTTGTTACACTGAGTAGGGTGGAGAATGTAGTTTCCAAGACCTGATTTTGTTATTCCAAGTATCTCTATTGTTATTGATCAGGAAATAGCTAAGTCTGATCTTCTAAAGAATGGTCTGAATAGGGTGGAGTAGTTTTGAAATTCACAATTCCCCCTGAGGCCTGAGGAAGACTAGTCACTCTGATGGGTCTTGTAAACATACCAGCTATGAAATTAAAATAGTTAGAGATAAGGGGAAATAGGAGAGAAAGAGAGACAACAAAACCAATGTTTTGCTGGGCGTATTGACAAAAGCCAATTAGGGGGCAGTCACCATTTGGCAGAAGAGTGTACATTCAAAATAAATTCAAACAACCTTCAGTTCAATCAATCACACCCCAAGGTTCATTCTTGATCTTGATTTAATGTAGGTTTTCTGGCATCTTTCTGCAACAGTTCATTCTCTGGATTTAGGAGTTAGCAAGCTTCTTCCTTGAAGATCTTTCTCAAACAAAAAAATTTTTTCAAAATCTTGGATTTTTATTAAAATACAATCCCCCCTGAAGTGGGTGTTAAAAAAAAAACAACCATCCAGTTCAGTTCAGGATGCATTGTTGAGTTATGGGGGTGTATGAGTCAGTTATTAAAAGAATTCAAAAACAATCAAAAAAAAACAAAAATATATAAAGGGAAAAAATATGGAATAAAGTTAAATATTTGGGAGAAAGGGAAGAAAAAATTCAAAATCAGAATAAAAATACCAAAATCTATGTATATAAAATGTTGAGTAAGCAAGAATAAATTCATAATAGGCCCTTGTACAGGTCCAATTTAAAGTAATTTCTATCCCACAAGTCTGTAGGACAGAATGCAGTAATATTTCACTTACCTATTTGCAGCCAAGATTACAGGAAGTTGCCATACTATAAGAAGGAAAGGAACTAGAATTCTATTTTGATAGGGAAGCATCATTCCCTAGTCTGACTTTTTTCATTCTCAGGGATATAGGGAGCCAGTATGATAGTCAAATTTTGGTACTTGTATGAGTACTTCATAAAGAGTGTAGATACAAGGAAGTCCTACGACTTAATGTATGTCAAGCGTCGCAACCTCCAGTCCACATTAGTATTTCCTGTGTGCTCTTTTGGCACTATTCAGGTTAAGTCTGTGCTCCTTGTTTTTATCCCATGTCATGTCGTTTGGGGGTTTGAGATAACTGCCAACCCTGACCCCACCATCTCTGTTTCCTATTGCACATACATTCCCTTCATGCCCACTCTGTATTCCTCCTTCATATACATTCATCATTCTCAAGTCTATGTGCTATATAGGTATAACAGATGACAAGTTAGCTTCTGTGCTTATATTGTGTCAGTGATGATTTTTATCAGATTATATGACCTCTATTCCTTTGGTCTTTTCTCTTCACAAATAGGAGTATTTGTCTATATTCCACCTTGCAAAAGATTAAAACATTTTTATTGTCATGCAAAACACTTCCATTTTCCTTGTTGTTGTAAGAGCAAAGTCATACATAACCAACCTCCTCCACTCCAAATAAAACCACAAATACACAAATGTGCAAGACAACTCCAATAGTTCTTTCTCTGGAAGTGGATAGCATTCTCCATCATAAGTCTTTCAGGATTGTCCCAGGTCATTGCATTGCTAAGAGTAGCCAAGTTTTAAAAAATAATCATCATTTAAGATGGCTGTTACTGTGGACAATGTTCTCCTGGTTCTGCTTATTTGGCTCTGCATCAGTTCATGTAAGTCTTTCCAGCTGTTTTTGAAATCATCCTGCTCATCATTTCACAATAGTATTCCATCATCAACATGTACTATAATTGGTTCAGTCATTCCCCAATTGATGCATATCCCCTCAGTTTCTAATTCTTTGCTACCACAAAGAGGAGCTATAAATATTTTTGTATAAGTAGGTCCTTTCCCCTTTTCTTTGATCTCTCCAGGATATAGATCTGGTGGTGATATTATTGGATCCTTTGATATGGTATGCAGTTTTATAGCCCTTTGGGTATATTTCCAAATTTCCCTCTGGAACGGTTGGATCAATTCACAACTCCACTAGCAATGCATTAGGGTCCCAAATTTGCCACATCCCCTCCAGCATTCATTACTTTCCTTTACTGCCATATTGGCTAATCTGATAGGTGTGAAGTGGTACTTCAGCATTGTTTTAATTTGCATTTCTCTAATCAAGAGTGACTTAGAACATTTTTTTTTGTATGATTATTGATGGTTTTGATTTCTTCACCTGAAAATTGCTCATTTGTATCCTTTGACCATTTGTCAACTAGGGAATAGAAAAGATTTTCCTTACAGAGAATCTTGATCTTTGCCTTCAGATTTGGGTTATCAAGATGACTCTTTTTTGTGCTTTTTAAAACCCATACATGGGGCAGATTAATGGCACAGTGGATAGAACTCCAGGCCTGGAGTCAAAAAGACCTAAGTTCAAATCTGGACTCAGACACTCCTAGCTGCGTGACCCTGGGCAAATCACTTAACCCCCATTGCCTAGCCCTTACTACTATTCTGCCTTGGAACCAATATTTAGTATCAATTCTAAGGCAGAAAGAAGGTAAGGGTTTTAAATTGAAGTATTCATAGTAACACTTTTTGTTACATCAAAAAACTAGAGACAAATTAGGCACCAACAATTGGAAAATGGCTGAAAAATTATGGCATAAGAATATAATAGAATATTATTGTATCTTAAGAAACTAGACTCTCTCAAGCTGCTTTATGTCTTTCTGACTCTATCTCTCAGTCTGGCTCTGACTCTCTCCCTAATAACAGGCAGTCACCATCACTCCAAGCTACTGCTTCATATTCTTTTCTTCTTTCTCTTCCTTCCTTTCCTTCCTTCCTTTCCTTCCTTTTTCTTTCTTTCTTTCTTTCTTTCTTTCTTTCTTTCTTTCTTTCTTTCTTTCTTTCTTTCTTTCTTTCTTTCTTTCTTTCTTTCTTTCTTTCTTTCTTTCTTTCTTTCTTTCTTTCTTTCTTTCTTTCTTTCTTTCTTTCTTTCTTTCTTTCTTTCTTTCTTTCTTTCTGTCTCTCTTTTAAAAACTCTTACCTTCTACCTTAGAATTGATACTAAATATCAGTTCCAAAAAAGAAGAGTGGTAAGGACTAGGCAACTGGGGTTAAGTAACTTGCCCAGAGTCACACAGCTAGTACATTTCTGAGGTCAGATTTGAACCCAGGACCTCCCATCTTTATTCACTGAACTATCTAAGCTGGTCCTTACTTCATGTATTTCCACTGACTACTTCCCATGCCTGGAATGGTCTCTTGGGCTTCCTTCCAGAATCATCTCAAATCCCACCTTCTGCAAAGGCTTCTTAGTCCCCACTTCCTCATTTCCCCACTATTAGCACCTTCTGAGATTCTCTTCCATTCACTCTGCTTAAATCTTTCATGGACATAGCTGTCTGAATGTGATCTCCCCCATTAGAATGTGAGCTCCCTTAATGCAAAGATTGTTTTTACTTCTCTTGGTCTCCCCAGTGCAACTGATTGCCTAGTAAATGCTTGTTGATTGACAGACTGCCTGAGATCTTGAAAGGTCAGAAGACCCAGGAGACTTTGCCAGCAACTAAGCTTTGTGAGCATTGTAGTGAACTTCAGGATCAAACCCAGTAGTGAGTTGACGTGGCAGTCAAGACCCTGTCTGCCAAGTAAGAGAGCAACTCTGCCTGTCAGGGAATGCCACATTCAGAAGTGAACTGGGTAGGGAAAGTGTTTTATGGCAGCTACATTAAGTTTGAGCCCATTCTCCTCAGGGATCTAGGTACAGGGAAGGGGGAGCCCTGGGATTAGTGGAATGTTTTAGAGGTTTTGCTTTTAAACCTCTATTCTTACTACATGTTTTCCACATATATCATTAAAAAAATAATGTTAAAACCTTTACCTTCTGTTTTAGAATCACTACTAAGTATCTATTCTAAGTCAAAAGAATGGCAAGGGCCAGGTGATCGGAGTTAAATGACTTGCTCTGGGTCACACAGCTAGGAAGTGTCTGAAGCCAAATTCCTTTGTAATAGGGGTTTTGTTTATCTTCCTCAGTGGGCCTTGGAAGGTAGGAGAAAGAAAAGGCACATTTCAATGGATTGGGGAGGGGGAAGTAACCAAATTCTTTTCTTATTCTCCTGAACCACATACACACTTATTCCCCCCAAATTACACGTGCAAGTTGAATCTCCAGAGGGAGACTTTCTGTATCACTCCTTCAGGGTTCTAGGTGTGCCTCTGAAGAACTGAAGTACTTAATGCTATGAACTCAAACTCCCATTCTTGTGTGCTCTCCCCACTATAAATTGACTGTGCACCTCCCTGCCTCCATCTAGCTTTAGCAAAAGGATATATAGAATGAGCAGTTAAGAAGTTCAGTGGATAGGGAGCAAAGCACCAAGTGCCCAAGGCTTCCTTTTTCATTAAGGCCTCTACTAAGACTACTAACCAGCTCCTTAAAAGGGGATATATAAGTAAGTTTTCAGGAGCTATCTTTTCTTATTAATTGAATAATTAACTCTGAACCCCGCCCCCCCCATCTCAGTTTTAAAAATTGGAGAAACCCTCTTTCTGTATCCATATTAGTTTATTTGCTCAGCTTTAAATAAACATCAAGATTACTGGCTATACTATTTCTTAACATTGTAACAAACAATAAAAAAGACTTAAATAACTATTTATGATCCACTCTAAGACATTTCACAGTCAGTCATGTATATGCATATTACCTTCTGTCTTAGAATCAGTACTATCTATTCTTTAGAATGGCAATGAGGGTTAAGTGACTTGTCTATAAAGGTCACACAGCTGGGAAGTATCTGAGGCTAGATTTGAACCTAGGACCTCTAGGCTCTAGGCATGGCTCTCAGTTCACTAAGGCAACTAGCTGCCCCCTCAAAATCATTTATAATGATTTCTGCAACTGCTGACTCTTCAATTCTGAAAACATAGTCCCACCATTCAGAGTAGCAATTAAAGTTTTTTTTTTCCTCATTCTTTTCATGTTCTTCTGAAAGATAAGAGTTAAACCCAACTCTCTCATGAAAGAAGTTCTTTTAGTTCTTTTCCGCTAGTCTATCGTCAGTAACCATAGTTTAACCAAAATAACAGTTAAACTGTTTCTCAGAATCATCACAGAACAGGCCTCCAACTGTAACTATTTAAAATCCTGTTACCTCTAAAAGTTACAGTAACAGTGTCTGTAGTCTCCTTGAGAGAGTATTTGGAAACTGGTGTTACATTTTATCTACCTCTTTTGTATGATTCTCTTCCCAACTTAAGATTCCATCTTGGGATTCAAAGCTTTGTGCGTCCAGTGGAGGTACATGGAATGATAGTGGTGATGGAGTCCAGTTCTAGTCTTTTCTTTTGATTTTGAGATGAAGGTCACAAACCACCTGCACTTTATTCTGTTCATGACCTGCCAAAGATCCTTTACAGGGGATTTACTCTCATACTCAGGCTCTCCTGACATTCTACAGATACTAAAGGAATAGATGGGATGTTTACGGGTTACTTTTCTCTCTGGATATCTGACCAGTCCACCTCCTTTTCCAGTTATACATTTCTTTCCTAATAGTTTATAATTTTGCTTTTCTTGGGCTATCCTTCATTAGTAACATTCTGCAGTCTATTATTCCCACCATCATGTATCCTATCCATTCATTAGTTGCCCTTAGGGGGACCTGAAGAAAGTATGGCATAAAATTTCAATATTGCTATCGCTGTTCATCTCATTTCAGTGGTGTCCAATTCATCAAGACCCATTTGGGGTTTTCTTGGCAAAGTTTTGCCATTTCCTTCTGCAGCTCATTTTATAAATGAGGCAAATAGGGTTAAGTGATTTGTCCAAGGTCACACACCTAGTAAGTGTCCGAGACAAGATTTGAACCCAAGAAGAAGAAGCTTCCTGACTCCAGGCCTTGTACTCAATCCACTGTATCACCTACTGCCCCCAATTTAGATATTAGAGTTGAATAAACATTTTACATAGTTTGGGCTGGAAAATCCTGAGTGACTAGGTTCGGTCCTTGGGGACTGGCTCCTTAAATCCTGACCCTGCCTCCCTGGAGAAGAATTGACTCATTAGTTTAGGTTATAGCTCATGTATATCTATGATTTCCTATAAAAAGGTACTCAATGCATAATATGGCTCAGATATTATACAGTTCTTTTATGCCTATACATAAAAGACTTACACACAGCATAAACTAATAGAACAGGATTCAAAAGCTTAACTTATGACTACTGTTATACAATCTTCTGGTAGGTTGATACTTAAATCCCATCTATTGCAGAACTATTATTTAGGCATTTTGTATTTCACCTTATCTCTGCACTGTCCAAACAACCCCTGCTGTATGTGTGCTGGTAAAACAGCCAGGCTTGGTCCAATTCTCTTGTTAGTAGTCATACTAAATTAATTGTATGATGGGGTGATTCTTCCCATTCTACTATTCAGCTTTAACTAAAAGGATCCTAGGACCTCTGAGGTCACCTCCAAGTCTGAACAAGTCCATCTCAGGATAGATAGTCCTTCACTCAGAACCAACATAAAAGAGGTAGCCCAAATCCAGGCTCAGGTTTTCCTAGGCAAGGCATGTGCTTTAGATGTCATAGTCTCATAGAAACTGGGTTGGAAGACACAGCAGGCTGCCCCCTTTATCATCTTCTTGGAAAGTGGTTCCAAACATTCCTGACACTATTTGAAGCTGGAAAGGAAGGGCCAGCTGAGTCATTGCTCATTGACTCTTCAGATCTTCAGCCTCTGGTTTTTTTTTTTAATCATTCCAAAGTATAAACCCTTTAGTCCTGAGTCACACCATGTTAGAAGCAGGCCCCAAAGTTCTTTCAAGGTTGACCAGAATCAGAAATGGCAACTCTAAGAACGTTTCATGAGACAGGCCAATTTAACTTCTGCTAAAATAGTAAAAGTGTTTCAGACAAGTAAAAATTTTTTCAAGGACCATAGTTGGAAAATACTGCCATTCTAGAATCATAAAATTGGCTAAAAGGCTCAGTGATAATTTGGTCTAAAAAAGAGAAAGTCTGGAGAAGTGAAATGACTTCCCATAAGTCAAACAGGGCCCAGAGTTTGGAATCAAATCCAGGTCCTCTGATTTCAAGTGTCATTTCTTTCCATGAAGGAATTGCTAACTTGAACCCAAGTCTTCTGTCTCCAAGTTCTTTTCATTCCCCAACTCTCTCAGACTCCATCTTGGTTCAGTTATTCAACATGGCTACTCTTATTCCAGATGGGAATCTAAAGAACTCATTTGTGCCATTCCAAAGCCTGAAGTACGAGTATCTGATGGCAGCTCCATCGATTAGGCTTTCAAGTTCTAGATTTGCCACTACAACTAAAGTCCAAGTAATATCAAATTAACTCCTATGGCTCTGGAAGGACCTTAAGTGGGTCAGCCTTTTAATTACATAGCCATTCTCGAAGAACTATTTCATAAAACAATTCTTCAGTATACCCCAATAAGGGAAGCTACTAACACATGTTCTAAGTTCTAGCAGGGAGTGGGGAGAACGGCCCAGTACCAGACTTTAGAGAAGGGAGCCTGGGCTAAAGCGAAGGGACTCTGACCCCATGGATCAGAGCAGTGGTCTTCCGCGTCTCTTTTTAAATCACTGAGCGAACAACTCATTCGGGTCTTTTCAAGAAGGAAGGTTTTGCAAACATCTCCCAGAGCAGTCTAAATCACACCACTAGCCCCCCAAACCCCAAGCATTTCCATTTTCTAGTACTTTATGAATGAAGTGGCTCCGGAATGCGCAAGCACAGTTCTTCGCCCCTCTTGCGCGGCCCTGCCCCTGCCCCTTGGTAGGCCAATAGACAGCGGGCATGGGGGCGGAGCCTAAGGGAGGCGACCTGGGCGCTCTCGCGGTTCCTTGCTTACACTCGCTGTGTTGTGGTCACGTGGCTGGCCCTGGCTTTGGGCGCGGCGCTTGTTTTGACTTCTTCCTGGCTCCCTGAGCCCTGCGGCCAGGTGCCAGGGTGGGCCCTCCAGCAGTTCAATCCCGAACTCCAGTTTCCCCGTTCTTTCGGACCTGGCTGGAGCCCCGCTGCTTCTCCACTACGGGATCCCGCTCGGCAGGTGAGTTTTTGCCGCGCCCCTTGTGGGAGACGTCTGGCTGCTCCTGGGAGCCCCGTGCGGTTGAGGTCCGGGTCCAGGCGGGAGGGGGGGAGGGGTTTGGTGACCCCCAAGGGCTAATGGTGCAGTGAGCGTGGACACTCAGGGCTTAATAACATAACAGGATGGTGACTCATCGGAGAGTGGGACGTACGCTGGGGATTTAGCTGCGCAGGACAGTCCTGCGTGGAAGACAAGCATCCCAGCGAGCGTGGTACGCTAAAGGTGCTGCCCCGAAAGCCCTGGGGAGAACATGGGGGTCGGGGGTCTGGTCCACTGGATCCAACTTTGCTTAGGCTGTTAACTTCATTCAGCAGGATTGAATGTATCTTGCGCTGAAGATGCTGCTAGCTCTCTTTCTGGAAGACTTTGGGAATCAAAGCCAGTTTCCCATCCCCATCCTAAAGGATTTTGATTCAAGCTGGACCCTTAGTATTGGAGCTTAGTCGGGATATAGGAGAAAGGACTATCTTGGGCAACAAGACCACTGCTTTTTTCAGGGAAAACTATCCTTGACTTACCAATTTGTGGAAGTCGAGTTCTCTGAAGGCTACAGCCCCACAGTGGAAAGCAGGGAATTGGGGTGGTTTTCAAGGGCAAGGCTGCTTACAGCATCAGTAGATGTTGTGTAAATTCTTCTGGATCCCTCTGACTTATCCAGACCCTCTTGTGGCAGTGGGCTGATCTGGATGGACCCTTAAACTTTAATCCCCTGCCTTTTTTTATCCACTAAGTTGGAAGTGGAAATAAGATACTTGGTTTTACAACGGTGAAAGGGGCAGATGAATTGGGTCTCCAGACTCTGTGGCTAACAGTTCTTGTCCTCTCTCCCAATTTTTTTCTACTATTTAGAGGCTCCTTCCTTCCTTCCTTCCTTCCTCCCAGACCATGTCACCATTCTTTTAAAGTATTTGCTTCAAGACCCAAGGTACTGTTCTGTGTGTAGCAGAGTCCTTAGCCACCCACTTGTCTCCCCAGCTTACATCTCTAGTCCCTGATTGCTGGCAAGGGTGAGATTCATTTACACTTAGTGGACACAGTAGGGCAGGTACCATTTGGAGAGGCGGGTACTGAGTGTCACAGCTCTGTTCCTGGGGAGGTGATGGCTGCAGTTTCTCTTGTCTGCTCATCTGAGAAGAATGAACAAATAAAGTGACAACCCTAAAAATTCTTTGTATTTGTTCCATGCATAATTATGTTTGTATATATTTTGTCTCCCTCTGCTCTCTCCTGATAAAATGCAAAATCCTTAAGGGCTGGGATTATTTCATTTTTACCTTTATACTACCAGAGCTTAAAACAGTGTAGTTACTTAATAAAGAGTTTTTGATTAAAAGTGCTAAACTCCCAGATCTTAATCTCTCTTGCATCTGTTCCTTGAGAAACTAAAAGCCTTGTTAGTTTGAAGTGGCTTCTGTGGAGAGGTCCCCAGAATTTGGGTTTACCAGAACTGAGTGGACCAAATGGTCCCCCTCATTTGTAGGTAGGGGAAATGGTCTGTGTGTTTCCTGTCAGAATGAATATTGAGGTTCATTATTGAGGTTCATTGCTATGTACTGGTCTACTCTCTCATCTTTCTGCTATGGTGACTAGAAGGAAAGAGAGAAGAATAAAAGGGCCATGGACTGATCTGAGGGCTGATTCTGCAGCAACTTTTTGCCTCTGACCCTTCCAAGTCATCCAGAGTCTCATCACAAACTTTATGAATTTATGAAAATTATGAAAACCCAATGAGTTATCCATGAAAGATGGAGCCAAAATGCTTCATTATTGGCATGGGAAAGGCAAGTTTCTCTAAGGAACAGTAGTTTTGTTAGGAGGCCAGAAAGTGAATTGTATTATGGACTGTTCTGGTGGGTAGAAGTGCTAGCTAGAGGGTTCAAATCATCCCTGAAGGAGGAAAGAGGTAGCTTAGATAGACTTAAGCTATTTGAAAGGAAACAAGTGCTTGAGGTCTGGAAAAGTGATAGCTTTTCTCTTGTAGGATGCTTGGGGTGCTGGGGCATTGGGGAACAAGGCAGATCTTTCTCCATGATGTGGTAAATGAACTCTATCAACTTTGTAGGGTGGCAGGAATGCCAGGCTGAGAGCTGGATGTGCTATCATTCTGGCTGTGACACTGATGAACTATGTGAATATGTATGTAATGTAATGTAAATATGTATGTAATGTAAAAGGCATGTAATTCTAATCTTTGAGGCTCAGTTTTCATATCCACATGGAGTGAACTAAATGTCAGCATAGTGAATTTGGAATCTGAACATCTGAGTTTGAATCACTTACTAGTTGTATGACTGGGCAAATAGATGAACCATTCTGTGCCTCAGTTTTCTTGTCCTGGTTGATGTCATTACATGATTTCCAACATCCCTTTTAACTCTGAAATTTCATTCACTTCCCTTATTTCTTATTTATTTTTTGGTTAGATTTATCTAGTTCTGATAGGGGAAGATTGAGGTCCCCCACTACTGTAGTTTTACTATGTTTCCTTCTTAAGCTCCTTTAGTTTCCCTTTCAACTCTGAAAGGCTATAACTTCATATCTGAGCTAGCTTTACACATTCAGCCATTTGTGTGTGTGTGTGTGTGTGTGTTTTTCCTTCCTTCCTTCCTTCCCTCTCCCCTACTCCAATTTAGGGTTTGTGTCTGGAGATCTAAATCAGGGGAGACTTAGCAGCTTAGCAGGCCTTGCAGGAAATATCGGGGAAGGTGATAAAATGTCACTTATGATTCTGTGTCACAAATCTGCTTCCAGGGGAGTTCAGCTAATTGAAGGGAAGAAGCTGGTGGAGGTCCAGGGAACTCTCTTCTTAGAATCATCAACTCAAAAGAACCAGAGTTAAGATTTCTGGCTAGACATGTGGGAGTAGTATTGGCATTGCCCTAGGGGGCATGATAGGGTATATCTCTTTAACTATAAAAGATCTTTTTGGTGGAAGGTGTCAGAATATTGGCCTAAATCACTTCATCCCCCATATCCCTACCCTTTCAGGTGACTTAGAGCATCGCTACAAAAAATATGGAAGAATGCCCAGCCGAAGAATTCTTGCCTGCTATCACACGTGATCCAAGAAGCAGTGGTTGCCAACTTCCTTGATCCCAACAAATGTTCCTAAGGGGTGATGGGCCAAGATGTTCTAGAAAAAGTGCCCAGGACTCTGCAGGTGTTGGTGCCACAAAGTCCTTCAGATGCCTTTTTCCCTGTATTTTCCTGGAATCCTCCCTGACTACCTTGGTACTAGTGTTTACAAAGGGGCCAGGAAGACAACTGGGTACTAATTTCTGATCTCTTAACTTCTGTTAAAGGACTTATATTGGAGCTAGTGGGATTTGTCCCTTCTCTTGCTCCTGGATTTCAGTTCATAGGTCATTTAAGACACATCTTCAAGGCAAGGACCAGAGGTAGTTTCTTTGGGGATCCTTTGAAGGGTCTGAGTCTAGTCAGGTTGAGAAAAGCTGGGAGCCTCTGCAGTGAAGCAAGCTGTGCAACTGTCTAATTTCTATTTGCAAAAATAAATAAATAAATGAATAAATATTATTTGTGTGATCTCTGTGTCTGAGAAAAGGGTACATATCTTTTCACTTTGATCTATGAACTTTGTCTTTGGATATATAAAAATGAGCTTTCTCTGGATGTATTAATACTTTGAACCCCCATAACTTGCCCCTCTTTCTGTTCTTTACATCCACAAGCCCACAATTATGTCCTGCCCTTTTTTCTGGGTCACCATACCCTTTTTATCAGAAGTTTGTGAGTCCTGACTCTGATTTCTAGCTGTATGACAGATAAAGTAACCACCTTGAGCCTGTCTGCCCCATATATAAAAGGGGAATAACAAAACTTGCCTTACCAACTTTACAGGGTTGTTGTGAACCATAAAGCACTGTATAAATAAGTTATAATTTTCTCTTTTTTTGCTCTCCTCTTCTCCACTTTCCCTTTGGGTTTTATACTGTGTGTGGGCTGAGCTAGCTTCTTGAGTTTAAGGCCTTTTATTCCTCTCCTAAGCTTGGTGGTGGGTAGGGTGGAATGAGCATTCTATGGTTTTTCTTCATCTAAATCCTGGGGTTCCTTTTTACTATTTAAACACTGCCCTCTAGTGAGCAACACTGTTAACACTTATCCCATGAGTTTAGACTTGGCTAGTTTTTTGTGGTAGAAGAACTTGGGGGGAAATCTAGTATATGGGAGTAACCAGTAGCTAGGCTTGGAGGTAGAGGGTGGAGGGGAGATAAAGTAGCTGGAAAGAAATTGTGGAAATAGACCGGAGGAGAAGAGGTTCCTGGCTACCCTGGATACTCCCCTACCAAACCATTTACCCCCTTCATTCTTCTTTTTGGGCCCCACAGATACTATTCTTTAAATGCTAAGTGAGGCTGTCTTCATTCTCTGGACTACCAGTCCAAGAAATTAATTTTCTCTATTTTTAGATAGATACCAAGTTGGCATATGTAGTTCTGATAGTGGGGTTACACCTATCCTCCACCCCTCTGGATTGTTAAGACCTATCAGGTGCCAGGTATACATGTAATTGTTTGACTAGGGCAGAAGCCAGCCCTGACTACACTATCCCTTCTCTAGAAGTCCACAGCCCAGCTAGCCGACTTGGTTGGACTCTCCTATGGCCTTTATTTCCAGCTGGAACTCCCCAGTTGGGGATTTATAGCAATCAATACTTCATCAAGTCTCTTCAGGAAAAGTTTAAGCCTGCCCAGCCTCTCCTCAAAGGGCCAAGGGCTCCTGCTTGAGAGGGGCACTGAAACCTGGGATCCTCTTAAATGTCTATCTTCCCTAGTTCAGGACATTCCTACTATTGGACTCTTAAGTTGTCTTGCCTCTGGGGCCCAGAGAGCTGATCTTTAGCAGGGCTGGGGGGGCAGAGGGGAGGTCGAGTTGAGCTGCTCCTTTTTTTTCTCATCCTACCAGCTGGCATTCTACTTTAGTCATAGGAATCTCAGTAGCCTATAGCTCTCCTATTCCTAGGACAGACTGGGATCAAAAGGAGATTAAAATCCAACTCCCTTTTAGCTGAGACCTGACCCACTTGCAATAGAGTATTTGTAGCCTGTGCTGCTTGTGGTGCCTCTGGGCAGAAGAGCAAATACTAGAAATCTCTAAAAACTGCACAAATGTGGAACAGCTTCAAGTGAACTTAAAGACTTTCTTGGAAGAATGTTGTCTCTCTCCCTGGGCTTTTTAGTTGGGGTTCCCTTCTATCTACTCTCCTCTTCCTTGGGATTTGTGCCTGTTTGAAAAGGGTAACCTGGGAGGCAGTTAGGTGACTCAGTGGATTGAGAGTCAAACCTAGAGTGGGAGGTCTTGGGTTCAACTCTGCCTTCATACATTTCTTAGCCGTGTGACCCTGGGCAAGCCACTTAACCCCCATTGCCTAACCCATACCACTCTTCTGCCTTAGAACCAATATAGTACTGGTTCTAAGACAGAAGATAAGGGCTTAAAAAAAAGGTAACCTGGGCTGCTGGGCAAGCCTTTTCCTGAAAAAGGAAATCTTTTGTTTTGTAGTACTGATTCAAGAATAAGAGGTGAGGAAACAGGGAAAGGAGGCCCACAAAACTTGGGCTACTTTGAATTTAGGGTTCAGGAGGACCCTCCCCTCTTCCCTCTTTATGGCTTTGGAAAGGCCCAGAACCAGGATCCTGGGCCCAGGGAAACTCCACGGCTCTAATAATTGAGAACTTCTTCCTCCCTCTCACCCAGGTTTGCCAGGATTGTATTTCAAGGGGATTTTCTCTCAATTGTCCCGGGTAACTCAATTTGGGCCAGGAAACAAGAGCGAGTCTGCTAGGGAGTCTGTTTTGCCTTCTACAAGGATCGCTGCCTTTCTATCAGAGGAAATGAGGGGGCACACACTTCTCCCCGCTCCCCTCTAGCCTCCTTTTTCTCCCAGGAGTGGGAAGATGAGGCTTTTGCTCTAGTCTTCCACAGTGCCCAGAATGTAGAGAAAATCCTTCCTGTGAGACCAGGGAGCCTAGTCCTCACTTTCTCCGTTTGGGGACTCCAGTTCCCAGGGTGCAGAGCAGCAGCCAATCCCCAGTCTCCTCTTCTCTTCTTCCATCCCCCTCCTTAGCAAGAATGCCCCAGGACCAAGGGGGGGGGGGGGAGCTGGAGTTTCGGGTCCTGGGAATCCCGAGAAGAATAAATTGAGAGAAGAGGCAGAGGAAATGTGGACTTATAGGTTCCAGGTCCCGATCGGAACATAGGCCGTTGGGGAAAATTGTGGGGAAGGACAAGAGCTCAAGAGAACTTCAATCCCACGTGTCTGCGCATAGGTCTGACCGGCGCCGTCGGGGTTAACCTCAAGCGGAGGGATTCCTCAGCGTGTGCGCAGAACTGCAGAGTCACAGCCTTCCACCGAAAGAACTGTGTCCCTCCGCCGCTCAGGTCCAACACAAAATAGGGCCTCGTCCTCTTCTTTTTCCCCTTCTCCAACTGGGTCCTTCGGCCCAAGCCCCCTCACGATTCTTCCGCAGGAGGTTCTCTGGATCTTTACGCCCGCCGTCAACATCTCGGGCCGCAGAGCAGCCCGGTTGGCAGGATCCACCCTCCCGGCCGCGCAGGAGGCGGAGGGGGGAGGCGGAGCTGTGTCTCTGCTGCACTACTTTCCTCTCCGGTTGCAAATGGCTGCCTTGGTCCCCACTTTCCGCTCAGTTTCCTGACCCCCGGCGCCGGGAGCCGGGGCTGGGCCATGTACCTTTAGATCCCCAGTGGTCCTAGCCTGCACGCGATAGTGGAGTGCAAGCCAGCCTGATCCGGCCGGATCGGAGTCGGGGCAGCCCTCGGAGCGAGAGGGGAAGGGAGGCGAGAGCTGGGCCCGGAGCGGCCGGAGAGGAGCGGGCAGAGGCTTCCTACAGCCCGTTCCTTCGTCGCCCGACCCTCCCTTCCCCTGGAGGAGGAGAAGGTGCGGGGCCCGAGGCTGCGGAAGGAGAGAGAGGTTGGGGCGGAGACGGCGGGGCCCGTGCGTGTGTGTCAGTTTCACTCCCGAGGCCCTGCCGGCTTCGCTTCAATGTAGCTAAGCGAGCACGGCCTCAGGGGGCCCGAGGCGGGGAGAGCTTCTGCGTTCCATCCGAAGTGTCTCAGCGTTCCATCCGGGCCAGCCGGGGAAGAGGTTCCGCGTTCCATCTGGGCTGGCGAAGGGAAGCCTCCCGCGTTCCATCGAGAGCATTTCAGCCTTCCTTCCACCAGGAACCGGGCGCTGGGCATCGCGGGGTGGGGTGGGGGGGCGCCCGGCGGGCCCGGGGCTGGGAGGCGGACCAGCTCTTCGGAGGTGAAGGCTGCTCGCCGAAGATCAAAGCCACGGGTGCTCCCTTTGTGTCGGCTCTGGATTCGCCGCCCCGGGGCTTTGCTTAGGAAACCTAAGCGGCTGGGACCGAGAGCAGAGAACTAACTCCCCGCTTGGTGTTTTCATCCACTTTAAATTTTTCTTGAAGGGGGGGCCCGCTCCGACCTGGATTTACCGTTCTTGGCCCCTCTTTGGCCCCCCCCGTGTGGGGGGCGGTTGTGATCGTCCTGGCGGGTGGAGGTCGGGGAGCGGCCGGAGCTGTGGCCATGTTCTCGGGTGAAGATTTCTGGATCGCCCTGTGAAGAGGTGAGTGAAGTCCGCACTGCCCGGGCCCGGCAATGGGTGCAGCAAGATCACGTCTCTTAGCAGGGGCCAGTTTCTCTACTCGGGGAGCGAGGGTGTCAGAGCTTAGGGGAGGGCTTTCCTGGCAATGTCCGTCCAGAGACCAGAAGTGAGGCTTGCCTTGCGGCCTGGTGTGTTGGGGTGTGCCTGAGATCCGGGAAAGATGGCTCAAGTCTCCTCACAGTCCAGGTGTGTTTTTATTTTGTGTGTGCTGGGAGGATGATCGGCTATCGGGACTGGCTAGAGTTGTCCCAGCAGTCCGCACACGCCCCTGGGGCTGCTTCCTCTCCCGCCTTGTTTAGGCTTCTCGTGTCCGGGGGAGGTGGGGACTGGGGAGAACTCCACCGCCTGGTTTGACCGTAAGCCCCCCTTCCGCTCCACACACACTTTTGCCTGGCGCCTTGGACTCGGGGACCCCTCCCGCTTTCACCTCCATTCCCCCTTCCTGTTCGTGCAATAGGAGTTCCTGTAGCCGGACTTGTGTGAAGGAAGGGGTGGCCAGGTCTAGAAGGAAGCAGAGACGGCCCTGATGCTGATCTCCCCAATACTCCCTGCCCAGTAAAACAAATTGACCGGGGGAGGCCTAATGCTGTCGCAGTCCTGTTGCCTTCCCTCTCTTGGGGATGGACATAATCTCCAGAGGATTATAGAGGAGGCTGGAGAGATTTGTTTCCTGCGACTGTGGGCCGGAAAAAATGGCTTTTGTTTGTGGCTTTCTCCGAATCTGGCCTGGAGGGTCTGCTGCCCATGAGCCCCTGGCTATTCCCGCCTGCCCTTTTTGGCCCCTCCCACACCTCTCCAACCCCTCTGCAACTGGGGCTTAACCTGGTCCTCTGATTTGCCCCCACTGGGCTAGGAGAGCGGCCTTGCCTTCCTCAGAGGGGAAGTGGCCAGATCCGTGCTGACTGTGCTGGAGGGCCTGTGACTAGGGCTCTGAGCATTTGTGCAGGCTCCAGGATTCTCCTCACTTCTCCCAGCTTTCTCCTGGGACAGGTGCCTTTTTTCTCAGTACCCCCACCTGTCATGCCATGCTGAAGGGATCTGACCGGAGTCTCCACTCCCCATCCCCCTCCGCACTCCCACCCCAGGGTTCCCTAGGCCCAGTTTAGAAACTAGGGAAGTGTGGGCCCTGTCCTTGAAAGATTTCTTGGTATTAACCCTGTAGTGAGAGATGGCATTGGTAGGGGTGTAAAACAGGCGGCAGCTGTGCTGCCTGTTTCCAATCTCTGGAGGCCCCAGCCCTATTCATTGATAGAGCCCCTTAGTCTCTATGCTCTGCTCCCCCAGCCCCCCAGGACTACTCTGATGAGGTGTGGCTGACCCTAGAAGGCCAGGGATGACCCCGAGGATCCATAGGGAGAGCTTGCTGGCTTTAGGGTCCTTTCTGGGGGGCTGTCCCAAAAATTAGGGTGAAGAGAGGTGTGGCTTGGGAACGAGGAAGTCCTGAGTCCCTCAGCAGAGCTAGCTGATCACTCAAAGGCTTGGTTAGGCCCTTCACCTCCCTAGGCCCCAGTTTCCCGCTTTTCTGGGAAAAGAGGGCTTGAGCAATTAGTATAGGGGTTAGGGAGGGGAAATGGAGTTAAAATAAAGCCAGTCTCTTCCTTTTTTCCTTAGGAAATTTTGGGAAAGTAGGCAAAATCATCCATTCTCTTTGCTCACTTTCTGGGGTCCTAGAAGATCTTCCCTTACTCTCCCTTGCCTAAATCCTGCTAGGTATTATTTCTGTAGTCATCTGGGAGCTTTTTCTCTTGTGTCGAAGGATTGACTTGGAAAGGGGTCTTGATTGCTGGCAAGTGAAGAGGTGTTGGTGTGAGAAACCCAGGCCTCAGTGTTTAAAATTAGGGAAGTTTTAGAAAGTGGATTTTAGAAACCTGGGGACTCTGGCTGTTGTTCGACAACGTCTGTCTGCCTAGAATTCAACAAGAGGAGGAAAGAGATGGTTAGGGAAGATGTTTGATGCAAGCCTAGGCCAGGCCTTTCTCTGTAATCTGTAGAGATGGGGAGGTAGAGGCTGAAGGTTCTGAGGCTTTTTAGGGGGCTCAAGGTCTGAAGGATATAGTTTGGGAAATTGCTGGTGTCACTTACCCTGCCTGGGGGGGGGGGTGGCCATTTCTTCTCTAATAGTGCCAGGCTATTCAGTTTGAGAGGGCTGTACACGGGGGAGGACAGAGGAATTTGTCCCTTTGGCCTTGTGTAAGATGGTTCTCCTCCCACCCCACTGCATTATCACTGTTTTTGTTTTGTTTTGTTTCTTGCTATTGTGACTCCTTTGGCCTCGACTTTGGGTGAGAGTCCCTGATTGAGAGGACCAGGAGGTAACAGAATGTTCTTGTCTCTAAGAAATGTTGAGGGTCTCCCAAGACTTCCTAAATAGGATTAGGGCTTGCATCAAATGGGAAGAGAGGGCTGGAGATGCCCTATTCCTTTTGGGATATTTTCCATGGAGCTGACAGTTGATTTCCGATAGGATGCTTAAGTGGTTGTCCTGCCCTATCCTGTTCTTTTCCACTGGAGATGTAGTAGAGTCCAAATTAGGGAGATTGGAGATAGTGGGTATCAGTGGGGTGGCCTCTCCTGGCCAGAAAGGTGTAGGATGTGGAATGATGTACCTTTTGGGGGAAATGAAAAAGATTCCCTCCCCCTCCCCTTCCCTCCCCCCCCCCCCCAAGTGTCTCAAGAGTCAGACTCCATCCTCAGGATTCTAGAGGCCTTGGGTCTAGGGAAGGTACTGAGGTCTTTGGGTTATTCCCTGATCTTAAGAACTATTGTAGGAGTCTATCTCTTGGAAAGATCCAGCTGGATTTAGTAGAGAGTTGGGGCTCTATCCCGAGACTTCAGTAGCCCCTCTTCTGATCACAGGGACGGGAAGGGTGAGGCATGGCTGAGCAAATTGGGATCTACCATAAAAGCTCCATCCTCTTGGATCCCTCTTCAGATTTTTTGACTCGGCTGCCTCCTCTTCACCCAATCCCCCAATCCTAACACTAGAAACACCTGCCCCTTCCCTAATCTCTTTTCCTCCTTGTCCTCCACATGGAAGTGATTTGATCTGAGGGCCACGAGCAAAGCTCAGGCTTTCTAGGGGGCAAAGTCTAGTAGGATATGACAGTTCTCTCTCCTGATTTCTTCCCCCATTTGGAGGGGAAGCGTATTTCTGCTCTAAGTTAGGTTGGGTCCTGAAACAACTGGGCTGGCCTTGGCCTATCGCCCACCTTCTCTCCATCTTTCCCTACCCCCTGCCTCTCCCTCTTCCCACTGAGGAAGTGGAAACCTTACTTGTCCGAAGGGGAAGGAAACTCCTCAGTCCTCTGGTTTAGAACTCCTGTCAGGGGCAATGTGTTTTCAAGGACCACAACTCCCAGCATGCCCGGCGGTAGGCCTGGCTACACATGCTCAGTAGTTCCCAGGGCCCTTTTCTGTTGCTTCTGGGGGCATCTAAGAAGGAAGGGCTGTTGTCGTTGCTAAGGGCAACAGCCTGGGGACTCCAGGCTAGGTGAGACCCCTGGTGGGGCAAGGGGGAGGGGACTGTGCTGGTTGACTAGGTTGGGAAGCGGGGTGGAGATAGGAATTAGGGCCAGCTTCTCTGGCAGGGAGCCAATGGGGGTGGGGAGGAGGAACCCTCTTCTTCAGAATGAAGCCCCAGTTTAAACCAGGGGATCTGTTGTGGGGCCAGCCCTTAACTGGGCTCTGGCACCCATGAATCCTCCTCTGCCTTAGCAGGGAAGGCCCCAGACCTTACCTGGGGGAAGCCCAGTTTGGGCTATGTGTCCCCAGAGAAGAAGTGGATGGGTGCTGGCCTCCAGGGTGTTTGGCGGGGGGCAGCGAGAAAGGAGGCTGGACCCTGGCACTGTTGAACCTCAGGATGGTGGCTGAAATGAAACTGGGGACAGGCCCGTTCCGCTTAAGGGGGTTAAGCAGGGTACAAAAAACGTTGCCTTTAAAAGACAGTCCTGGGGGTGAAGGGGATTATATTTGGTGTTAGATGTGCTTCAGATCGGAGTCCTCCTGACCGGAGTCTCCCTTTTGTGGACAGCTCTCAAGGGGTGAAGGGAATGGAGGCCAGGAGGACCAGAACTCCTGGGCATAGTTAGGTACTTGCAGTGTCTAGAGAGAGAGCCGTCCCTCCTTCCGGAATACTAGGAGAGGAGTGCTGGTGTGTCAGAGGGTGGCATCTTGGGCATTTATGCTTGTACGACCAGGTCTCCCCGGGAGGGCACTGCCCAGTCGGAGAGAGGAATGGACGACCCGAAGCCCTCTGGCGAAGATAAAGATTCCGAGCCGGCAGGTGAGCTTGGGAAGTCAGGGGAGATGGGTGGTAGCTTGAGAACTTGTTCCTGGAGCAGGGACGGGGAGTGGTACCCGGTGATGGGGGCCCAAGTCTAGCCTTTGGGGTAGCCTCCTGTTACCTCGTATTCCTAGGGCTCTGGCCCCCCTTTCTAGCTCTCTCTCCTCTCAGTACTTTAAAGGACTTCCTGGATGCAAGGAGAGGCTGGAGGTTCTGTCCGTGATTGGGTCGGGTCAGGGAAACAGCCAGGCACGGGCAGAATGTTAGCCGGTGCCTGATCTTCATTCTTTGTCCTTCTAGCTGATGGGCCTGAAGCCTCTGAAGAGTCAGGCCCCACTGAGCCAGATCCCCCCAACCCATCTTTGGGGGATGCCTCTGTTCACAACCCAGGGAGCCCCAAGTCCCAGGACCCTCCCCAGGACTGCAGGTAACTGGCCTATGGGAGATGAGAGATAGAGACTTGGAGGTAGTGAGAGGCTCTGCTGGAGACAATTCTTTTGAAGATCTGCAGGAGAGATTTTGGGAGTCCCTGTGTTTCAGAAGAATCCGGGAAGGGACTAGGAAATGGGGGTATTTTAGGAGGGTGGGAGTGTCGCCCCCAGGATGGCTAGGAGAGTGCCTGATGTGGGTGTCGATGACTGTGTGCCTACAGCAAGGGCCCACTTCGGCGCTGTGCCTTCTGTAACTGCGGGGAATGGAGTCTCCATGGACAACGGGAGCTGAGGTGCTTTGAACTTCCGCCAGACTGGCCCCAGGGTCCAGCAGTGCCACCTGGGGGGCCCGGACCTGGAGAGGCAGTGCCACCCAGTGATGACCTGTCCCAGATTGGCTTCCCTGAGGGCGTGACACCTGCCCATCTGGGAAAGCCTGGTGGTAAGGGATGGGAGAAAGTCTGCCGGGGGAGGGGATGAACAAAGAGGAATTGGGGGCAGAAAAGGGGTGCTGAGAGGTCATCTGGGGAGAGGGGAATTCTTGGTGCTAACTGTTACCCCGCTTCTCTCTGCCTCCTCGTCCAGGACCCTGCTGGGCTCACCATTGGTGTGCAGCATGGTCAGTGGGCGTGCAGGGCCAGGATGGGCCGGAACTGCATGGAGTGGACAAGGCTATCTTCTCAGGGATCTCTCAGGTAGGCCACGGGGAAAAGGCCGAGGGTGGAGGGGACGGAGCCCTGTGCCCAGCTTCCTTGTGTCTAGTCTGCACACTGAGCTGGAGATCAGTCGCAGCTGAGTGAATGTGGGCCTGGCGCTAGCTCTGAGGAGAAGGTGGGTCAGGTTCTGAGGCCGGGTTTCTGCCTTGGCAGCGATGTTCCCATTGCACCAGGCTGGGAGCCTCCATCCCCTGCCGATCGCCTGGATGCCCACGGCTCTACCACTTCCCCTGTGCCACTGCCAGTGGTTCCTTCCAGTCTATGAAGACTTTGCAGCTTTTATGTGTGGAGCATGGCGAGGAGGCAGGACGTCTGGGTGAGCGCCGGGAAGGGACCGGGCGCTCCTGGCATGGTCACTTGGATGTTCTGGCCTTTCACTTTTCCTTTTCCACCACCAGAGGATGCCCATTGTGTGGTGTGTGACGGGCTGGGGGAGCTTCGGGACCTGCTGTTCTGTACCAGCTGTGGGCAACACTATCACGGGGCCTGCCTGGACACGGCCCTGACTGCACGGAAACGTGCCGGTTGGCAGTGCCCAGATTGCAAAGTGTGCCAAACCTGCCGGTGGGTATGGGCTAGGAGGAGGCTGGGAGATGGGGAGGAGGGCAGGCAGAGCTGGGAAGGGACCGGATTGGATCCTGGATTCTGCCCTCTCCCCTGCAGGCAGCCTGGGGAGGACTCCATGATGCTAGTCTGCGAGGCGTGTGACAAGGGCTACCACACCTTCTGCCTGAAGCCAGCCATCCAGAGCCTGCCCCCTGAGTCGTGGAAGTGCAAGGTGAGCGTCTGGGGCTCTTCTTCCCGGCCTCCGCTCGGGCACCCTCTCGCCCTCGTGCCGGACTCGATGCCCAGGATGCCCTCTGTCTCCCCACAGACATGCCGGGTGTGCCGAGCCTGTGGGGCGTGCCCAGCAGAGCTGGATCCCAACTGCCAGTGGTATGAGAATTACTCACTGTGTGAGCGGTGCCAGGGGCAGCAGAACACCCAGGGCGGGAGGATGGGCAGCCCTGATACCGAGCAGAACCCCCCTGTCTGTAACAAGTAAGTGGGAGAGAGGGTCTTTGGCACGTTGGGGAAGGGAATGCTGATGCTGGCAAAAGCCTCCCCCGATGAGGTGGAATTTGGGAAGCCCCGGGGTAGCCAGTGCCGTGCTCCCAGAGGCCCTGATGCCCCCGCGGTGCTCGCAGCCGGGCAAGGGAAGGGGCCCTTCAGAGGGTTATAGTGTCTCCTTCTCCGTTCCTTTTGCAGATATCCACCACTAGAGCCTGGCATTGCCCCCATCGGTACACCGGATGATCCTCATACAGCTTGCCAGGAACAGCTGGAGGGGGAGGAGGAAGCCCGCCCACAGTCTGAGGCACCAGGGCCACTGCAGTGTGAAGCCAAACCACTAGGTGAGGGGCGCCCCCAAACAAACTGCTCGATAACGAAAGCTTTCACAGAGCCGCTAAGACTTTGGGGAGACCCTTTGTGCTCCGCTGCACAGGGCCCTGTGGAGTATATCTGCAGCCATAACTAGTAGGATAACCTTAAATGTCTGCAGGGCAAGCAGGGACCCCGGTCGAGTCCCTATCGGAGGTCCCGTCCCCCCCTGAGGTTGCCCCCCTTGACGAGGAGATGCCACTGGAGCCCCTGCTCTTACCTGAGGAGCCACTGCTGTCCCCTCAGCTACCACCAGGTAAGGATGGGGGTAGCATCCTTCTTCCTGGGTCCAGCCTCGCCCCCTGTCTGCCACGAGAGGCCTTGTGGCATTTTGAAGAGAGTCTAGGACGGGAGTCGGGAAGCCTGGGCTTCTCTTTGGCCTCTTGGCAGTTCCATGGTCTGTGACCTGGGGCAAGCCCCGGATGTCTCTCTGCCTGAGTTTAATCATCAGTTAAAGTGAGGCCAGTGATACAGTTTGCTAGCACGTTCCAGGTTTGTTGTCAAGAAGATATTTTGTACCCCTCAAAGAACAATGCGAACTCTTGTTCTTTGTCCCTCCCGATCTTGCTCTTCTAAAGTCTTGCTTTTTTCCCCTCCAGATCCTGCCCCTCCTCCACTCTCTCCTGCCACTGCTGTAGCCCCACCATCCTTGTCTCCCTTGGGGGAACGAGAGGAGCTCCCTGATGCCAAAGGGGACAGTGAGCCAGGAACCCCTCCAGAGGTCCCTATCCTAGACACGCCCATTAGCCCCCCTCCAGAAGCCAGCTGCTTTGACCCAGAGCCCATAGCTCCTATAGACTTGACCCCTTCTCCGGCCTCCCCCGAAGAACTGGGAGAACTGAATTCTCCCATCCCTTTAGAGCCCCCTCCTCCACAGTGCTCCCCTCTGCCATTAGCTCCTTCTCCCCTGGGCTTCTTGGAGAAGGCACCAGAAGTCCTGGATGAGTCCGAATCCCAAGAGATGGAGACAGAGCCGGAGTGCCCAGCTCTGGAGCCCAGTGGGATCAGCCCCCCCGCCTGCCCCGCAGGGGACCTCTCCTGCCCCGCGCCCAGCCCCGCCCCTAGTCCTGCCCCAGCCCTGGATGTCTTCTCCAGCCTGGGTGAGGACACAGTCTGTCTCGATGAGACCGAGGCTGCTGGTCCAGAGCCAGAGACTGGACAGACCTCTGGCAGTTCAGGTAGTGATCCTAAAGGCTCCCCCTTGCTCCTCGACCCCGAGGAGCTGGCCCCTGCGACCCCTATGGAGGTCTATGGTTCTGATGGCAAGCAGGCTGGGCAGAGCCCACCTTGTGAAGAGCCTGAGGAGCCCGTTGCTCCCCCCGTACACACCCCTCCCACCCTCATCAAGTCTGACATTGTTAACGAGATCTCCAACCTGAGCCAAGGCGACGCCAGCGCCAGCTTCCCCGGCTCCGAGCCTCTGCTCGGCTCCCCAGACCCGGAGGGGGGCGGCTCCCTCTCCATGGAGCTGGGGGTGTCCACCGACGTCAGCCCTGCCCGGGATGAGGGTTCCCTTCGGCTCTGCACCGACTCGCTGCCCGAGACCGACGACTCCCTGCTTTGTGATTCTGGCACGACCGGAGCTGGCGGCAAGGCCGAGGGCGACAAGGGGAGACGACGGAGCTCCCCAGCCCGCTCCCGGATCAAGCAGGTGAGAGCAGAGGGCTCCGCGCCTCTCTCCTCCCTCCCGAGGCCTCTCCGCTCCGGCTCGGCCTCGCTTGGGGCAGCGCGTCTCTCTCGAGGTGCCCGATCTGGGAAGGGTCACGGGGAAGCCTAGGCCCTTTTCCTTCCCGGGGTCAGGATCTTGGCGTTGATCCCCCTCTCTCCTGTGGTTAGGCTGTCCCTGCTGCCCTCTCTTCTCCCACTCGAGCCCCCGCACTCTCCCCAAATGTCCGTGTTGCCCCTTCCTTCTTTTGCCCAGGGCCGTAGCAGTAGCTTCCCAGGAAGACGTCGACCTCGGGGGGGTGCCCATGGAGGAAGGGGGAGAGGACGTGCCCGGCTGAAGTCAACCACTTCCTCTGTGGAGACTCTGGTAGTAAGGAGCGGTCTCTTTCTGGCCGCAGCCCCGACTGTCCCTGTCCCTAGACCCCACACCCGCCACGCAGGCCCAAGGCTACCTGCCCGCCCTCATTGCTCCCTTTCCTCTCTCAGGCCGCTCGGTCCCAGCAGCGGCCCAGGCTTCCCCCCATCGCCCCAGGGAGGAGGGAGATGGTCGGGGTGGGGTTCGCGGGGCTCACCCTCCTGCCTCCCTTGGCCTCTCAGGTTGCCGACATCGATAGCTCTCCCAGCAAGGAGGAGGAGGAGGAAGACGATGACACCATGCAGAATACCGTGGTTCTTTTCTCCAACACCGACAAATTTGTCCTGATGCAGGTACTGTCCTTGCTTGGCCCGATCCCGAGTACCGCGGCAAACATGGGGGCTCAGAGGAAGCCTCGGGGGGGAACAGAGCAGAGAGTCGTAGCCTCAGTCGTTCGGCCTGAGTCGGGCGCACAAGCCCATTCCTAGCCCCATCTGTGAGACCCTGGCGGCCCCATCCTCAGGCTCCGAGCGTTGCAGCCTCCTCATTGGTGGAGGCAAGCTAGGGCCAAGGGAAGGAGGAGCTGGAGGGGGAGGGGGAGAAGGGAAGAAGATGGAGGTGACACGAATCCACACAAAGGCCCCGAGGGTAGGCGAGTCCGCCGGATGCCCCCGTTTCGTAGTCTGGAGTTTTGCTCTGCTTCCGGGGCCCTTTTCCCGGCTTCCGCTCCGAGGCGAGGCCACGGTCACTCTGGTTTTGGCGGCTCGGAGGACCTCCTCGGAATCATGTGTCCGACGGGATTACGGAGGGAATCGGTTCTGTGGGAGTGCCGCTCTCTCAGGGTCCCCGCCAGGCCAGGCCCAGGGTCAGGATCCCAGGGGGCTCTCCCAAGTTCCTTGGCACCCCGGGACCCGAGAGCTTGTGGGGAGCAGCTAGCTCTTCTGTAGGAGCGTGGCACGGCGCGGGGGCCCGAGAAGCGGCGGCGGCGGCTGGGGGTTTAGCTCGTCCGTCCGTCTGTCTCTTTCCAGGACATGTGTGTAGTGTGTGGCAGCTTTGGTCGAGGGGCGGAGGGCCACCTCCTGGCCTGCTCTCAGTGTTCACAGTGCTACCACCCTTACTGCGTCAACAGCAAGGTGAGTCCAGGGCCCGAGGCCCACAGCCGGGGCCCTGCCCGGGGGAGGCCTTTCCGCCGTCCCCGGAGCTGGTCACACAGCCGGATTCTGACAGAAGCCCTGAGCTTCTCCCCAGGCTGACTTATGAAAGTGGCGAGGAGGGAAGGGAAGGCAGGAGGAGCTGCCTTAAGTTCATAGGTTTGGGGAAGCACCAGAATCTCTGGTCGGAAGTCAGGGTTTGCCAAGTGTCCATCCTTCAAGCGTTAGTTAAGCTGCTCGTTGTCCTCGAGGAGGTCAGGGGCGTGGGGCATTGTCCAAGTCACTTGTCCCCCTGGGGAGAGTCGCCTTCTCCGAAGGATGCTCCGTGGTGCGGGAAGCGCCCTCCGTGCTAGGCTCCGCCGGGCCTCGGGGTCCCCCTCGGTGCTCCTCCTGAGGCCGCTTCCCGTGTCCCAGATTACCAAGGTGATGCTGCTGAAGGGCTGGAGGTGCGTGGAGTGCATCGTGTGCGAGGTGTGCGGCCAGGCCTCCGACCCCTCTCGGCTCCTGCTCTGCGACGACTGTGACATCAGCTACCACACCTACTGTCTGGATCCCCCGCTGCTCACAGTGCCCAAGGGGGGCTGGAAGTGCAAATGGTGAGGGGAGGGCAGGCGCTGGGGCGCAGCCGGCCGCTGCCCGGCTCTGTCCCGCGGCTGCTGAGCGTCCATTTCTCTGCCAGGTGCGTGAGCTGCATGCAGTGTGGGGCTGTTTCACCAGGCTTCCACTGCGAGTGGCAGAACAGCTACACCCACTGTGGGCCCTGTGCCAGCCTGGTGACTTGTCCGGCGTGTCGGGCGCCTTACGTAGAAGAAGATTTGCTGATTCAGTGCCGCCATTGCGACCGGTGAGAGGAACTCGTACCCCTCGGCGGCCCCTCTTTCCCACCTCTCCCTCCCTCTGGGCCTCATTTCATGCCTCTCCCCAACGTCAGGTGGATGCATGCTGGTTGTGAGAGCCTCTTCACCGAGGAAGAGGTGGAACAAGCAGCGGATGAAGGCTTTGACTGTGTCTCCTGCCAGCCCTACGTGGTGAAGCCTGTGGGTGAGTTAGTAGCAGACGCTGTGGGGGCGGGGGCCCGGGGGCCACCTGGAGGGCAGGCCCCTCACTCTGCCTCTGCTCCTCCCCCTCCAGTGCCCGTGGCGCCCCCAGAGCTCGTGCCTGTGAAGGTGAAAGAGCCAGGTAAGGACCCTTAGTGTCGTGGAGGAAACCGAGGCCCAGGGAGGCCCGGAGTCGTGTCCCACATAGCTCAGAGCCCGATGGCTGCCTTTTCCACCTTACTGTCCCTGGTGATAGTCCCGCCAGAGAACACGGTTCAGGGAGGCCACCTATAGCCAGGGCGATGCTGGCTAGTCAAAAGTTTTCCCCAGTGCCACTGAATGCTTCTTTGGCCTGAATCCTAAGGAAACGGAGGAAGTGCGGACGCCAGGGGGTTCACCATCTTGGGGGCTTTGCTTTCTGCCTCCGTGGCTCTGCCCCCCCAGTCGGCCTTTACCCCAGAGTGACCGCCTCCCTCCCCTCCCTTACAGAGCCCCAGTACTTTCGCTTTGAGGGCGTGTGGTTGACGGAGACCGGCATGGCTGTCCTTCGAAATCTGTCCATGTCCCCCCTTCACAAGCGGCGCCAGAGGCGGGGGCGGCTCGGCCTCCTAGGGGAGGGCGGCCTGGAGGGGCCGGAGCCCTCGGACCCCGGCGGCCCCGACGACAAGAAAGACGGGGACCTGGACGCAGACGAGCTGCTCAAGGGCGAAGGTCTGGCGACGGGTCCGAGCTTGGGCTGGCCGTGGAATGCCCCGGGATCCCAGGGGAGCCACTGGCCTTGTCTGGGGGTCTGGGGAGGCTCCTGGCTCTGCTCTGGGCCTGGGCTGGAGGGGAGCTCGTGTGGCTAGTATTGTGCCCTCCTCCCAACCTTGCTCCCTTCTTCGCTGCCAGGAGTTGGTGTGGAACACATGGAGTGTGAGATCAAGCTGGAGGCTCCTGCCAGCCCCGATGGAGAGCCTGGCAAGGAGGAGACCGACGAGGGCAAGAAACGCAAACGCAAGCCCTATAGGCCCGGTGGGTCCCCGTCAGGCGGGGGGGGGGGGGGGCGGGGGGGGGGGGGGAGCAGCTCCTCATCCTCGGCGCTCCCTCTCTCCAGGCATCGGCGGCTTCATGGTTCGACAGCGCAAATCTCATGCCCGGCTGAAGAAAGGGCCCGCCGTGCTGGTGGAAGTGTTGAGTGGGGAGGGCCAGCCCGATGAGGGTGAGCTGGATTGGGACAGCGGAGTCCGGGGAGGCCGAGTGGGCACACGAGGGGCAGGAGTGCAGGGAGCGGGGAGTGGGCGGCGGCGGCTTCAGCTGCCTCTCCTCTTCCAGTGGTGACAGTTGACCCGCCTACGGAGGGTGCCGTGGAGCAGAGCCCAGCCGAAGGGGACGAGAAGAAGAAGCGGCGGGGGCGGAAGAAGAGCAAGCTGGAGGACATGTTCCCTGCCTACCTGCAGGTGAGGACCAGGACGGGAGGGCGGGGGGGGCTGTGGCTGCCAGAGAACGATCACTACTTGCCCTTTGCCTCCTTCCTTCTGCCCTGCCTTGTAGGAAGCCTTCTTTGGGAAGGCTCTGTTGGACCTCAGCCGAAAGGCGCTGCTGGTGGCTGGGGATGGACGGCCGGGCTTTGCGCCAGGCACCCCCAGGGCTAAAGGGGATCTGGGCCCCGACAGAAAGGAGTCTTCCACCTCACAGAAAGGTCAGTGGATCTGGAGATGAGGTGGTTGTCGTAGCACTTGGGCAAATGCTGGAGGCTGCAACGTAGTGGGTTGGGCGCTCCATTGGGGCATCGGGGCCAGCACGGCCACGGTGGGGCGCGTCTCTGACCTGAGTGCTGGCGGCTTCTCCTCACAGGGGACGACGGACCCGATGTCGCCGACGAAGAGTCCAGGGGCCCCGAGGGCAGCGCAGAGACGCCAGGTGAGGGGTGGGGCGCCTGTCTGTCTGCTTCTTCCCTTCATCGCCCCGTCCCCCAGCCCTTTACCCCTCCGTGGAACAAACCAGCGGAGGCCCTGCCTGATGATGCATACCGGAAGTCGCCTCCGTCTCGGCCTCGGCAGCTTCCTCGCCCTTCTCTGTATCCGTGTGGTCAATATACGGGACTGCTGCTCGTGCTCCCGTCTGTGTGGGTTCACGCGAGACGCCTTCCTGGCTTCTCCGGATTCTTACATTCGGTCCTCTTTTTTCAGCAAAGAACGTCCTGATGGCATTCGTGTCTTTTTTTTAGTTCATCTATTTCTTCAGCTACCTCCTTTGCATTTCCTTGTCACTACAGAAATGGCTGCTAAAAATATTTTCCCTCTCTTTGGGACCTTTCTGCCTTTGAGCGCCTGCAGCCTACGCTTGGCGAGGATTTGGGTTCGCACAGAATCCAGAGCCTCCACCGAGGGCCGGCTCTGGTGGACAGCAGGGTGTAGGGCCCCAGGGAGCCCCGAATGGCTTTGCACCTGGCAGCCTCGTTCCCTCTTGAGAGACTGCGGCTAGGATGGGTGGGAGTCAGGGGCTAAGAGGGGTCTCGAGATCCCCTCCCTGTAAGCCTAAGCCAGGCGTTTGGCTCCCCCAGGCCCCGAAGATGGCGGCATCAAGACCTCTCCTGTCCCCAGTGACCCAGAGAAACCAGGAACCCCAGGCGAGGGAATGCTTAGCTCTGACTTGGACAAGATCCCCACTGAAGGTTGGTTATCCAGGAAAAAGCTCCTTCCAGGGCCTATTTTGGGTTCTTGGCTGAGAGTGAAGAAGGAATCCGTCCTCCCCATGTAAGAAAAGGCAAGGGGAGAGAACAGAGCAGAGTCGGCGAAGATTCCTTCAGAGGAAGGGGCCAAGCTAGCCTGGGACTTGTATTCTGGGTTCAGCCAGTGTCCGCGGTGGTGGTTGTGGACGGCCTCGGTTTTCCTGGTGGCTGTTCTTGTGCCAGGCTCCGGGCAGGCGGCCGCACTTTCCCCGGTTCCCTCCCTCAGCCCCGCTCCCCCGTCTTCCTTCCACCTTTCTCCCTCAGAGTTGCCCAAGATGGAATCAAAGGACCTGCAGCAGCTTTTCAAGGATGTCCTCGGCTCTGAGCGGGAGCAGCAGATTGGCTGTGGGACTCCCAACCTGGATGGGAGTCACACCCCGATGCAGCAGAGGCCTTTCCTACAAGGTGCTCTAGGCGGGGAGAGTCCGGGTGGGAGGGACGGCCGCAGGCGCCTCTGCTTTCTGCCGGCCGCGCCCGTGACCCCCCCTGCTTCCTACAGGTGGGCTTCCTTTGGGCAACCTCCCTACCAGCAGCCCAATGGACTCCTACCCGGGGCTCTGCCAGTCTCCTTTCCTTGACAGCAGGTAGGTATCTACCCCCTGTTGCTGCCTAGCCCTAGGGCCCCTTCTCCCTCCCGCCCTCCCCGGCACTCGTGTTCCCTTCTGTTGTCCCCCTCCCCGGATGAGAACCCGTCCCTGGAGGGGTGGGAGAAGGGACCTGGGCTCTGAGCCCTTGGCCCGCTGTGACCTTCTGCCCCTGCGCCCCAGGGAGCGCGGGGGCTTCTTCAGCCCGGAGCCCGGTGAGCCTGACAGCCCCTGGACGGGCTCAGGGGGCACCACGCCCTCCACGCCCACCACCCCTACCACGGAGGGCGAGGGCGACGGGCTCTCCTACAACCAGCGGAGCCTGCAGCGCTGGGAAAAGGATGAGGAACTGGGCCAGCTCTCGACAATCTCGCCTGTGCTCTACGCCAATATTAACTTTCCCAATCTTAAGCAGGATTATCCAGGTATGTGCCCGAGTCAAAAGGGAGCCTGAGGTGGGCCACGGGGCAGTGTCACTTCTGTCCCATCCCCTTTGACCACCGTCCCTTTGGCCTGCAGACTGGGCCAGTCGCTGCAAGCAGATCATGAAGCTGTGGAGAAAAGTCCCGGCCACTGACAAAGCGCCCTACCTGGTGAGATGGGAAAAGGGAGGAGAGGATCCAGGGCCCCAGGGGAGCCCCCCCCTTGGAAGAAGGGATCCAGAGCCCCAGGGGAGCCCCCCCCCGGAAGAAGGGATCCAGAGCCCCCCCCCTCGGAAGAAGGGATCCAGAGCCCCCAGGGGAGCCCCCCCCCCGGAAGAAGGGATCCAGAGCCCCAGGGGAGCCCCCCTGGAGGAGAGGATCCAGAGCCCCAGGGGAGCCCCCCCCCCCCGGAAGAAGGGATCCAGAGCCCCAGGGGAGCCCCTCTGGAGGAGAGGATCCAGAGCCCCAGGGGAACCCCCCCCCCCGGAAGAAGGGATCCAGAGCCCCAGGGGAGCCCCCCCTGGAGGAGAGGATCCAGAGCCCCAGGGGAGCCCCGCCCCCCCCCCGGAAGAAGGGATCCAGAGCCCCAGGGGAGCCCCCCCTGGAGGAGAGGATCCAGAGCCCCAGGGGAGCCCCCCCCCCGGAAGAAGGGATCCAGAGCCCCCAGGGGAGCCCCCCCCTCGGAAGAAGGGATCCAGAGCCCCAGGAGAGGCCCCTCCCCCCCCCCCCGCCCCGGAAGAGAGGATTCAGGGCCTTGGGAAGAGAAGGGAATTCCCTTGGACCTGGGGGTCTCTCCACCCCACTCCATTTGCCCAGGGAATAGGCTTCCAGGTCAGGGTGGGCTTGAGCATCAGAGCACATGACTAAGTTTTGGACTTGATTATCCCTCAGCAAAAGGCCAAAGATAACCGGGCGGCTCACCGCATCAACAAGGTGCAGAAGGTGAGTGGAGCCTGGACCTTGGGGGCCTGGGGGACAAGTGCAGGGCCTGAGGGGCGCTTTGGGATTTGGAGGAGGGAGCTCTTGACCCGATGGTGGCATCCCTAGAACAGGCCCCGGCCTCACCCGTCCTCTTTCCTTGGGCCACTATAGCAGGCGGAGAGCCAGATCAGCAAGCAGACCAAGGTGGGCGACGTAGCCCGCAAAAGCGATCGGCCCACCCTGCACCTGCGCATCCCCCCTCAGCCAGGGATGCTGGGCAGCCCCCCTCCAGCTTCTGCTCCGACTGTCTTCATCGGCAGTCCCCCCACCCCAGCTGGCTTGTCTACCTCCTCGGACGGGTTCCTGAAGCCGCCAGCGGGCACCGTGCCCGGCCCTGACTCGCCTGGTGATCTCTTCCTCAAGCTCCCACCCCAGGTGCCCGCCCAAGTGCCTTTGCAGGACCCTTTTGGACTGGCCCCCACCTATACTCTGGAGTCTCGCTTCCCTACAGCACCACCAGCCTATCCCCCCTATCCTGGACCAGCAGCGGCCCCTGCAAAGCCTCAGATGCTGAGCGCTCCCCCTCGGCCTGGGGCCGGCCAGCCCGGAGAGTTCCAGCCCACCCCGCCTGGCACCCCGAGGCACCAGCCTTCCACCCCTGACCCTTTTCTGAAGCCCCGCTGCCCCTCGCTAGACAACTTGGCGGTTCCAGAGAGCCCAGGGGTAGCTGGGGCCAAGGCTCCGGAGCAGCTGATGTCTCCTCCGCCTTTTGGAGAGCCTCGGAAGGCCCTGGAAATCAAGAAGGAGGAACTGGGGGCAGCTTCTCCTGGCTATGGACCCCCCAGCCTTGGTTTTGGAGACTCGCCTTCCTCCGGGCCCCATTTAGGCAGCCTGGAGCTCAAGGCTCCGGATGTCTTCAAAGCCCCCCTGACCCCTCGGGCCTCTCAGGTAGAGCCGCAGAGCCCGGGCCTGGGCCTGAGGCCCCAGGAGCCTCCCTCTGCTCACGCTGTGGCCCCCTCCCCCCCGAGCCATGCAGACCTGTATCGCCCAGCTCCTTCGGGCTCCTATCCTGAGCCCTATTCACAGCCCCCGCTCACCCCCCGGCCTCAGCCTCCACCCCCCGAGAGCTGCTGCCCCCTGCCCCCCCGCTCCTTGCCCTCAGACCCTTTTGCTCGAGTACCTGCCAGCCCGCAGTCTCAGTCTAGCTCTCAGTCCCCCCTGACCCCCCGGCCGCTGTCCACTGAAGCCTTCTGCCAGTCCCCAGTGACCCCTTGCTTCCAGTCCCCCGACCCCTACTCCCGTCCTCCTTCCCGGCCCCAGTCCCGGGACCCTTTTGCCCCACTGCACAAACCGCCTCGGTCCCAGCCTCCTGAAGTGGCCTTCAAGGCCGGGCCCCTGGGCCATACTCCGTTAGGGGTAGGGGGCTTTCCAGCAGCTCTGCCTTCTGGACAATTGAATGAGCCTCACGGCAAGAGCTCCGGCGGGCAGCCTCCGTCTTTTGTCCGCTCTCCCGGGGCCAGTGTGTTCGTGGGCAACCCTTCTCCCATGCGCTTCACCTTCCCCCAGGCGGTGGGAGAGCCCTCCCTGAAGCCCCCCGCCTCCCAGCCCAGCCTCCCCCCACCCCATGGGATCAACAGCCATTACGGGCCCGGACCCACCGTGGGCAAGCCCCAAAGCACAAACTACACCGCGGCGGTGGGCGCTTTCCATCCGGGAGGCAGCCCCCTGGGGCCAGGCACCGGGCCGCCGGGCGAGGGCTACGGGATGTCTCCGATGCGTCCACCATCGGTTTTACCACAGCCCGCGCCGGACGGTTCTCTCACCTACCTGCCCCACGGTGCCCCGCAGCGGGGCGGCCTCACTTCCCCGGTGGAAAAGCGAGAAGACCCGGGGCCCGGGATGGCCGGCAGTCTGGGGGGTCCCGAGCTCCCGGGTCCCCAGGACCCCAGCATGGCCGGTCTGAGCCAAACGGAGCTGGAGAAGCAGCGGCAGGTGAGTGTGGCGGGGCTCCGCCTCTGCGCCTCTTGGGCTCTCACGGGCTTTCTGGCCAGAGGAGTGACCGACTTGGCCTCCCCCCCTTCCTTCCCCAGCGCCAGCGCTTGAGAGAGCTATTGATCCGGCAACAGATCCAGCGGAATTCCCTTCGGCAGGAGAAGGAAACGGCGGCCGCCACCAGCACCGTGGGCCCGGGACCCTGGGCCGCCGAGCCGGGCAACCCTGCTTTCGAGCAGCTGAATCGGGGCCCCGTGTACTCTGGGGCGCAGGTGGGTGCATTGGCCAGGGGCCCAGGGGGGCTTCACAGATGGCGTGGGCGGGGCTCTCACCGCTTTCTTTCCGGCCCCCAGGACAAAAGTGGCCTTACAGGTTTGCCCCCTAACAAACTGAGTGCTTCGGTCCTGGGGCCTGGCCCCTTCCCTGCCGAGGAGCGGCTCTCGCGGCCACCCCCGCCGCCTACCCCCTCCTCCATCGACATGAATGGCCGGTGAGTCCCCGGGGGCAGCTGGGAAGGCGGGGTGGGGGGGGGGCAGGTTGGGAAGGACACCGGACTGGACATCGGGAGAGCCCTGGGTTTGAGTCCCACCTTAGGTCCCCCGGCGAGTCCTTCAAGCTGAGCTTCAGCTTCCTCCTTTCCCCTAGAGATCAAGCTCAGCAGGTGGAGGTGCCCCCAAAGCCAGCTTGGGGCCGCTGGGCCACTCTGCCTCAGCTCCCCCGCTTTCTCCTTCCGCCCTCCTTGACCTCGTCTTTCTGGCCCTGTTTGTAGGCAGCTGGTTGGGGGCGCGCAGGCCTTCTTTCCCCGGGGGCCCTACTCGGGGCCTCTACCCCCGCCGCAGCCGCAGACACTGTGGCAGCAGCAGCAGCAGCAGCAGCAGCAGCAGCAGGCGGCAGCCGCCGTGGCTTCCATGCGGCTCCCCATGCCTGCCCGCTTCCCTCAGCCCCCCGGGCCGGAGATGGGCCGTCCGCTCCTGGGCCCTCCTCTGGGTGGGCTCCCCGCCCGACCCCCTGGCCCCGGGGAGCCGCTGCCTGGGCCGGCGGGGCCCGCACAGTTCATCGAGCTTCGTCACAACGTGCAGAAGGGCCCGGGCCCCGGCGGCGCCCCCTACCATCTTCAGGGGCCCCCGCAGAGACCCCGATTCTTCCCGGTGGCCGAGGACTCCCACCGCCTGGCTCCCGAAGGTCTTCGGCCTCTGGCGGCCCCCGCCCTCCCCCCGCAGAAGCCGCCGGCTCCTCCGCCGCCCGAGCTGAGCAGCGCTCTCCACCCGCTGCCCCACGCCAAGGGCCCCGGCCTTCCTGCCGCCGGCTTGGAGCTGGTCGGCCGATCTCCCTCGAGCGGCGAGGCGGCACGTCCGGCCCTGGTCCTGGAGCCCGGCAAGCTGCCCTGCGAGGAGCCCGAGCTGGACGACGACTTCGACGCCCACAAGGCGCTGGAGGACGACGAGGAGCTCGCCCACCTGGGGCTCGGCGTCGACGTGGCCAAGGGCGACGACGAGCTGGGCACCCTGGGCAACCTGGAGACCAACGACCCCCACCTGGACGACTTGCTCAACGGGGACGAATTCGACCTCTTGGCCTACACCGACCCCGAGCTGGACACCGGCGACAAGAAGGACATATTTAACGAACACCTGCGCCTGGTAGAGTCTGCCAACGAGAAGGCTGAGCGAGAGGCGCTCCTGAGGGGCGCCGAGCCCGCTCCGCCTGGCCCCGAGGAGCCCCCGCCCCCCGCTGCGGACGCCCCCGAGCCCCCCGACGTCAAGCCGAAGCTAGAGGAGGCCAGCCACCAGGCCTCCCCCTGCCAGTTCACCGTGGCCGCTGCCAAGGCGGACACCGGGCCGCCGGGCCCCCTGGCTCTGAAGCCCGGGCAGAACCTGCTGGGGCCGCGAGACGGCAGGCTGAACATGGGCCCCTTCCCCAGCAGCGCGCCCTCGGCCGGGCCCCCGCCCCAGCTGCTGGCCGGCCCCGGGGGAGCGTCCTTGTTGGAGAAATTTGACCTGGAGAGCGGCACCCTGACTCTGCCTAGTGGGCCTCCGCCCCCCGGGGACGAGCTGGACAAGATGGAGAGCTCGCTGGTGGCCAGCGAGCTGCCTCTGCTCATTGAGGACCTGCTAGAGCACGAGAAGAAAGAGCTCCAGAAGAAGCAGCAGCTCTCTGCCCAGCTGCAGCAGCCACCCCCTCCCCCTCCCCCACCACCCCCGCCGCCCCCGCCCCCACCCCCACCCCCACCCCAACCCCCACCCCAGCCACAGCCGCAGCAGCAGCAGCACCCTCTGCTGGCCTCCTCGGGCAGCGCCCAGTCCATGCCTCTGTCCCAAGAAGGGCCGTCCCCTGGCCTGGCTGTCACCCCGCAGCAGCTCGCCCTGGGGCTGGGGGCCCGCCAGCCGGGCCTGGTGCCTAGCCAGGCGATGATGGCCACCCAGCAGCCGTCCCACGCCCTGCAGCAGCGCCTGGTGCCTCCCATGGCCATGGTGCCCAACCAGGGCCACATGCTCAGCGGGGGGCAGGCGAGCTTGGTGCCTCAGCAGAACCCACAGCAGGTGCTGGCCCAGAAGCCCCTGGGGGCGGTGCCACCGGCCATGTGTATGAAGCCGCAGCAGCTGGCCATGCAGCAGCAGTTGGCCAACAGCTTCTTCCCCGACACAGGTAGCTGCTCTGGAGGGATGGGGGCGGGGATCCCCTTTGGCTTGGGGGGCAGGTGGGGGAGGGATGAGGGGTCCGGGCACCTCCCCCACCCCACGCTCTCTTCTAAGACTTGGACAAGTTTGCTGCGGAGGATATCATCGACCCCATCGCCAAGGCCAAGATGGTGGCCCTGAAGGGCATCAAGAAGGTGATGGCGCAGGGCAGCATCGGGGTGGCCCCGGGCATGAACAGGTGAGCTCTCTGGCCAGGCCTGCATCCCGCCCGCTCCGCTCGCCTCCCCTCCCCCCCTTTACCATCTCCTCTCTGACCGCTTCTAGGCAACAGGTGTCCCTGCTCGCGCAGCGGCTCTCCGGAGCTCCTGGTGGCACCGATCTACAGAACCACGTGGCGGCCGGCAGCGGGCAGGTGAGCGGTCCGGCGCCCTCGGGGGTGGGCCTCGTGGGAGGGCCAGGAGGAGGGTGGGCAGGAAGGGGGAGCCGCCACCCACGGCGCCCTTTCTGCCGACAGGAGCGGAGCGGCGGCGACCCCTCGCAGCCTCGGCCGAACCCGCCCGCCTTTGCCCAGGGAGTCATCAGTGAGTATAGGGGGCTGGGGGTGGGGGGGCCGCCGCCAGGGAGCCCCCTGACTCGGGCTCTCGTCCCTGCCGGCCCAGATGAAGCGGACCAGCGGCAGTATGAGGAGTGGCTGTTCCACACCCAGCAGCTGCTGCAGATGCAGCTCAAGGTGCTGGAGGAGCAGATCGGGGTGCACCGGAAGTCCCGGAAGGCCCTGTGTGCCAAGCAGCGCACCGCTAAGAAGGCCGGCCGCGAGTTCCCGGAGGCCGACGCCGAGAAGCTCAAGCTGGTCACCGAGCAGCAGAGCAAGATCCAGAAGCAGCTGGACCAGGTAGAGGCTCTGCCCGGGAAAGCTGGGGGCGGGGGGGCACGGGGCTTGGGCGGGGCCCCCGCGGCCGCCATGCCCACCTCGGCTGCCGACCCCTAGGTTCGGAAACAGCAGAAGGAGCATACGAACCTCATGGCCGAATATCGGAACAAGCAGCAGCAGCAGCAGCAGCAGCAGCAACAGCAGCAGCAGCAGCAGCAGCAGCAGCAGCAACAGCAGCAGCATTCTGCCGTGCTGGCCTTGAGCCCCTCCCAGAGCCCCCGGCTGTTGGCCAAGCTCCCCAGCCAGCTGCTCCCGGGCCACGGGCTGCAGCCTCCGCAGGGCCCGCCCGGGGCGCAGGCGGGCGGCCTCCGCCTGCCCCCCGGGGGCGTGGCACTGACCGGCCAGCCCAGCGGCCCCTTCCTCAACCCGGCGCTGAGCCAGCAGCAGCCGCAGCACCCAGCGGGGCCGGGGGCCCTGGCAGGCCCCTCCGCCGGCTTCTTCCCCGGGAACCTGGCCCTGCGAGGCCTGGGGGCCGACGCGAGGCTCTTACAGGAGCGGCAGCTCCAGCTGCAGCAGCAGCGCATGCAGCTGACTCAGAAGCTGCAGCAGCAGCAGCAGCAGCACCTCCTGGGACAGGTGGCTTTGCAGCAGCAGCAGCAGCAGGGCCTGGGACCCAAGCCACAGGGCCTCCTGCCTCCCGGCAGCCATCAGGGCCTCCTGGTCCAGCAACTGTCTCCCCAGGGCCCCCCGGGACCCCAGGGCATGCTGGGCCCCACCCAGGTGGCGGTGATGCAGCAGCAGCAGCAGCAGCAGGTGCACCCCGGAGGTCTGGGGCCGCAAGGCCCCCACAGACAGGTGCTCCTGGCCCAGCCTCGAATGTTGGGCTCCCCTCAACTGGCCCAGCAAGCACAAGGCCTGATGGCCCACCGACTTGTCATGGCGCAGCAGCAGCAGCAGCAGCCCCCGCCCCCTCTGGGGGGTCTCTCCCACCTCCAGCAGGGACTGATGCCTTCTGGTGGGCAGCTGAAGCTGGGCGCCCAGCCCCTGGGGACGCAGCAGCAGCAGCAGCAGCTGGGGCTCCTGAACCAGGGTCGGACTTTATTGCCTCCCCAGCAGCAGCAGCAGCAGCAGCAGCAGCAACAACAGCAGCAGCAGCAGCAGCAGCAATTGCTGCCCCCAGCAGCCAGCTCTCTGCAACAACAGCAGCAGCAGCAGCAGCAGGTGGCCCTGGGGCCTGGCTTGCCTGCCAAACCCCTCCAGCACTTTCCCAGCCACGGAGCCTTGGGCCCAGCCCTCTTGCTGAGCCAGGGCTTGCCCCCAGGCGTGCCAGCCAAGGAGCAGGCAGGGGCAGAGCCGGTGCTGGTGCCCGAGGGCGCTGAAGCCTCCTCAGTCCACTTGGGAGGACCGTTGGCATTGGGTGCCCCCCCAGAAAGCCTGCCCCCAGAGCCAGTGGAGGTGAAGCCCCCCCTCCCCGGGGATGCCCACCTCCTCCTGCCCCAGCCCCAGCCCCAGCCCCCTCCGCAGATGAACTCCCTGCCGTTGCAGGCCCCTCTGAGACTGCCAGGGCAGCAGCAGCAGCCGCAGCAGGCTAGCTTACTCCATCCGGCGGGCGGTGCTGGGCACGGGCCGCTGGCTGGCGGACAGCCCCCCGAAGTGACTTCTATGCCTCACCTGTTGGGCCAGCCCCCCGGCCCGGGAGGGGAACGAGCCCTGAAAGGGAGCCCGAGGCCACAGCTCCCTAAGCCGGGCCCCCCGCCCCACCCTGGGCAGGGTCTGCCGGGGCATTCGGGGATGCCCACCGTGGGACAGCTTCGGGCCCAGCTGCAGGGCGTCCTGGCCAAGAACCCACAGCTCCGGCACCTGAGTCCCCAGCAGCAGCAGCAGCTGCAGGCCCTTCTCGTGCAGAGGCAGCTACAGCAGGGCCAGGTGCTCCGGCAGGCGGTGCCCTATGTGGAACCCGGGACTCAGCCTTCCTCCTTGCAAGGCCTCCTGGGCCGCCAGTCCCACCCTGGGGGCTTCCTGGGAGCTCCGTCGGGGCCTCTGCAGGAACTGGGGGTGGCGCCCCGGCCCCAGGGCCCCTCCCGCCTCTCTGCCCCACAGGGAGCCGTGGCATCGGGGCCCGGCCTCGGCCTCGCACAGCCCCCTCCTCTGCCATCCAGCCCCCAAGAGCCAAAGAGACCTTCCCCACGACTGCTGCCCCCCAGCCCTCAGCTCCCTGCCGAGGCTCAGCTCCCCCATGCACAGACTGAGACCCCGAAGTCCCACGAATCCTCCTTGGAATTACCTTCGGGGGACATGGCGCCCCCCTCCCCGGTGGCCTCCCAGCTCCCGGAGTCTTTCTTTGCCAAGGGGCCCGGCCCCTGGGAAGCCCCAGACGCCCTGGCCGAGCCCCGCAAGCCCGAGCAGAACAACCCGGGGCCTGGAGAGATGGAGCGGGTGAACGGGCAGGAGGGGCCCGAGCCGGCCCGACTCATGATCAAGCAAGAGCCCCGAGAGGAGCCGTGTGCCCTGGGCGCCCAGATGGTGAAGCGAGAGGCCAATGGAGAGCCCGCGGGCGCCGCCGGGACCAGCAACCACCTCCTGCTGGCGGGCGGCCGTTCGGAGGCCGGGCACCTGCTCCTGCAGAAGCTGCTGCGGGCAAAGAACGTACAGCTGGGCGCGGGCCCCGGCCCCGAGGGTCTGCGGGCCGAGATCAATGGGCACATCAACAGCAAGCTGGCCGGCTTGGAGCAGAAGCTTCAGGGCGCTCCTGTCTGCAAGGAGGTGAGAGGCTGGCCTGGGCGGGGGGCGGGGGAGGGGGAGGGGGAGATGGCCCAGAGGCTCACGGCGGACCTGTGTGCCGCAGGATGCTGCAGCCAAGAAGCCGCTGACTCCCAAGCCCAAGAGGGTGCAGAAGGCGGGCGACAGGGTAGCCAGCTCCCGAAAGAAGCTCCGCAAGGAGGACGGGGTGAAGGCCAACGAGGCCCTGCTGAAGCAGCTGAAGCAGGTACCCTTGCCCCGCTGTGCAGGTCTGGGGGCTGCGGGAGGGCCGGGGGGGCTGTGCAGGTCTGGGGGCTGCGGGAGGGCCCGGGGGGCTGTGCAGGTCTGGGGGGGGCTGCAGGAGGGCTGGGGGGGGGGGAGGGGGGACTGTGCAGGTCTGGGGGGGGGGCTGCGGGAGGGCGGGGGGGGGGGGGCTGAGTCTCAGGTTTTTCTCTCCCTATCCGCCAGGAGCTGTCCCTGCTGCCCCTCACTGAGCCCAGCATCACTAACAACTTCAGCCTTTTTGCACCCTTTGGCAGTGGCTGCCTCATCAATGGGCGGAGCCAGCTGAGAGGGGCTTTTGGGAGCGGGGCGCTGCCTACTGGCCCTGACTACTATTCGCAGCTTCTTACCAAGGTCTGGAGGGGCAGCACGGGGGTTGGGGGTGGGGGCGGGGCAGGGGGCTGCCCTGTGGTGGGCCCAGCTCAGGGGCTTGTTGCCATCACAACCGCCGTCCCTTCTTGTCCCCCAGAATAACCTGAGTAACCCACCGACGCCACCGTCCTCCCTGCCACCCACCCCGCCACCATCAGTGCAGCAGAAGCTGGTGAATGGGGTCACTCCTTCCGAGGACCTGGGGGAACAGCCTAAAGATGGCGCCCCGGCTCGAGAGCCTGACGGGGGGCCCCGCGGTAAGCAGGCCCCGACCTCCCTGGAATGGAAGCCGGAGGGGTCCTCGTGGTCCCCCCCCTCTCTGGCCTGGGGCGCATCGGAGCCCAGGAGAGGAGGCGCCCAGTTGTGCCCATGCCCCTTTTCTTCCTCTGCCCCCAGATGCCCCCGAAGTGAAGAGCTTGGATCTGCTGGCGGCACTTCCCACGCCCCCCCACAACCAGACCGAGGATGTCAGGTTGGAAAAGGAAGGAGGGGGGGCCCTGCTCAGGGGTCCTGCGGAGCCTGGTTGGGGCTAAAGCGGCGGGAATGTGTGTCCCCGCTCTGTAGGATGGAGAGCGACGAGGAGAGCGACTCCCCGGACAGCATTGTCCCGGCCTCTTCGCCCGAGAGCATCCTGGGGGAGGAGGCGCCTCGGTTTCCCCAGCTGGTGTCGAGCCAGCAGGAGCAGGACGACAGGGCCCTGTCCCCAGTCATCCCCATCATCCCACGGGCCAGCATCCCAGGTGTGTGGGGGAGGGAGAGTGGGCAGAGGGCTGGCCCTGGGGCTGGGGAAGGCTCGGCCTCGCTGACTGGGGAAATGGGATGTTAGAGGAAGGCTTGTGAAAGCTTCATTCTTGTTGGGGGGGACCGTCGGGTACCAGCTGGGCCTTCGGGGTCTCCCTCGTCCTCTTCAGTCTTCCCAGATCCCAAGCCCTTCGGGGCTCTGGAGCTCGAGCCAGCGGGAAAGCTGTCCAGCACCGCCTGGGAGAAGGGCAAAGGGAGCGAGGTGTCCGTCATGCTGACGGTCTCTGCCGCCGCTGCCAAGGTACCCCGGGGCAGGGCGGGGTGCTGGGCGAGGGGGCGAGCCTCGGCCTCCGCTAGAAGGGTGGGGCCACTCCGAGGGCCCCCGTGACATGGCTCCCCCCCATGGGACAGAATCTGAACGGCGTCATGGTGGCTGTGGCCGAGCTGCTGAGCATGAAGATTCCCAGTTCCTACGAGGTGCTGTTCCCAGAGAGCCCTGCCCGGGCCGCGGGCACCGAGCCCAAGAAGGGGGACGCGGAGGGGCCCGGTGAGTACGGCAGCGGTCTGGGCGGGGGGCCGGAGGGAAGGGGAGCTGGTCCTACCTCCCCCCTCCCCACAGGTGGGAAAGAGAAGAGCCTCGGGGGAAAGGCCGCAGAGGGGGGCAGTGACTGGCTGAAACAGTTGGACGCTGTGCTGCCCGGCTACACCCTCAAGAGCCAGCTGGACATCCTGAGCCTCCTCAAGCAGGTGGGGCCCTGGCGGGGGAAGGGGGACCCCAAGGGAGGTGCCAGGGCTTGGGGCACCAGTCTGGGGTGCTGGGGACAGTCGGGAGGCCTACCTGGGCACCCGGCGCTGACGCCATAGGAATGTCTCTGTAGGAAAGCCCTGCCCCGGAGCCGCCTGCCCAACACTGCTATACCCACAACGTCTCCAACCTGGATGTCCGGCAGCTCTCGGCCCCACCCCCCGAGGAGCCCTCTCCGCCCCCTTCGCCCTCGGCTCCCTCCCCCGCCAGCCCCCCGGCGGAGCCCCCGGCTCCGTCCCCCCCGCCGCCGGTCCCCTCGCCTCCGATGCCTGAAGCGGCCCGGCCCAAGCCTCGAGCCCGGCCCCCCGAGGAGGGCGAGGACGCCCGGCCGCCCCGGCTCAAGAAGTGGAAGGGGCTTCGATGGAAACGGTTACGGCTGCTGCTGACCATCCAAAAGGGTGGCGGACGACGGGAGGGCGAGCGGGAGGTGGCCGAGTTCATGGAACAGCTGGGCACGGCCCTCCGGCCCGACAAGGTGCCCCGGGACCTCCGGCGCTGCTGCTTCTGCCACGAGGAGGGCGACGGGGCCACCGACGGACCCGCGCGGCTCCTCAACCTGGACCTGGACCTGTGGGTCCACCTCAACTGCGCCCTGTGGTCCACGGAGGTGTACGAGACGCAGGGCGGCGCGCTGATGAACGTCGAGGGCGCCCTGCACCGGGGGCTCCTCACCAAGTGCTCGCTGTGCCAGCGCACGGGCGCCACCAACAGCTGCAACCGGCTGCGCTGCCCCAGCGTCTACCACTTCGCCTGCGCCATCCGGGCCAAGTGCATGTTCTTCAAGGACAAGACGATGCTGTGCCCCCTGCACAAGCTGAAGGGGCCCTGCGAGCAGGAGCTGAGCTCCTTCGCCGTCTTCCGGCGCGTCTACATCGAGCGCGACGAGGTGAAGCAGATCGCGAGCATCATCCAGCGGGGCGAGCGGCTGCACATGTTCCGGGTGGGGGGGCTGGTGTTCCACGCCATCGGGCAGCTGCTGCCCCACCAGATGGCCGACTTCCACAGCGCCACGGCCCTCTACCCCGTCGGCTACGAGGCCACGCGCATCTACTGGAGCTTGCGCACCAACAACCGGCGCTGCTGCTACCGCTGCTCCATCGTCGAGAACAACGGGCGGCCCGAGTTCATCGTCAAGGTCGTGGAGCAGGGCCTGGAGGACCTGGTGTTCAGCGACGCGTCCCCCCAGGGTGAGGGCGCCCGCCGCCAAGGGGCCAGGCAGGGCGGGGGCGGGGGCCAGACCTGGCCCGGGCGCCCCCTGACACGTCTCTCTCTCTCAGCCGTGTGGAACCGGATCATCGAGCCGGTGGCCGCCATGCGCAAGGAGGCCGACATGCTTCGCTTGTTCCCGGAGTACCTGAAGGGCGAGGAGCTCTTCGGCCTGACGGTGCACGCCGTGCTGCGCATCGCGGAGTCGGTGAGGCGGGGGGGTGACGTGAGGGCTGCCGGGCTGCGGCGGGGTGCCCAGGCGCCAGGGCTCCCGAGGCCCGGCCCGCGCCCGACCGCTCGCTGTGTCTGCAGCTGCCCGGGGTGGAAAGCTGTCACAACTACCTGTTCCGCTACGGCCGGCACCCGCTCATGGAACTGCCGCTTATGATCAACCCCACCGGCTGTGCCCGCTCTGAGCCCAAAATCCTCACCCACTACAAACGGTGAGCCTCTCTGTGGAGGGAGCACGAGCAGGACGCTGACGCTGGGGGAGGGGAGACCCGGGGAGCGGTGGGGGGAGGGCTCGGAAAGGCCGGCCAGGCATTCGGCCCGATGGACTAGAGGCCAGGCCGGACCAGGGGCTCCCCTCGGGGTGCCTTGTTCTTCTGGGCTGTGGGGGGGGGAGTCGGGAAGGTGTTGCGGAGAGGAGAAGGCGGCACACAGGGCTGAAGGAGCCACCAGTTCTTCCCTTTCCCTCCTTCGCCTGGAGCCTAGAGGGGAGCCTCCATCAGCCCCTCCGGAACGCTAGTGTCCGCCTCCCCTAGGCTGAGGTGGCCGCAGCAATGATGATTGAAAGAATTTTCAAGCCGCATTTGTATAGCATTTTATACTTTTTTTCCCAAAGCGCTTTCACATCCATTATCTCATTTGATCCTCACAACAACCTTATGAGGTAGGTAGGGCAGGTGGTATTACCCCCTTTTCAGCCGAGAAAACCCGGCTTGCGGCAAGTCAGAGAGGGAGCCGGGCCTCGCTCCCTGGTCTCCACTTGTCCGCTGCTTGCCCACCCGCTGGGCACAGGAAGACAGAAACGGTCTTAAGGAGTTCTGTCACCGGGGGTGACCGAGGCCCAGGCCACGAGGCCTGCCCTCGGGCTGTGGTGGTGAAGCGATGCAGGGCAGCTTCTGGGGCAGGGGGGGAGGGGGGCAGGGGAACACGGGGGAGGGGAACGGGCTCCCCCAGGCCCTCATCACCGCCCCAGAGGCCTGCCCCGTCCAGGCCTCCGCTTGTGGGGTGGGGGAGAGGCAGGCTGGCAGGAGAGGAAACCACTCGAGTTCTCCAGGCTTACTGTGCTGCGGGAGGGGGCCCGAGGTCTGGACGGACCCCAGGATAGCGCTCCGGGAGAAGCCCTGGGCTGTCTGCAGGTGCGGCTGTGGAGGCGAGCGCAGGGTTCCCCGCATCAGGGAGTGAGAGGCGTTGGGCGGCCTCGGGTGCCCGCTGGACCAGAGGCGCGGCTGGAGGCCTCCGAGTTCGCCCGGGGTAGGGCCTCTGACTCCCTTGTCCCGCTGCCCCCAGGCCTCACACCCTCAACAGCACCAGCATGTCCAAGGCCTACCAGAGCACCTTCACGGGAGAGACCAACACCCCGTACAGCAAGCAGTTCGTGCACTCCAAGTCGTCCCAGTACCGGCGGCTGCGCACCGAGTGGAAGAACAACGTGTACCTGGCGCGCTCGCGCATCCAGGGCCTGGGGCTGTACGCCGCCAAGGACCTGGAGAAGCACACCATGGTCATCGAGTACATCGGCACCATCATCCGCAACGAGGTGGCCAACCGCCGAGAGAAGATCTACGAGGAGCAGGTGGGCCGCGGGCGGCCGCGGGGGCGGGGCGGGGGCGGGCGGGCGGCGGGCGGGCGGCGGGCGCGGGGGAGAGCCGTCCTCTGTGTCTCCCCAGAACCGAGGCATCTACATGTTCCGCATCAACAACGAGCACGTGATCGATGCCACGCTGACCGGAGGGCCCGCCCGGTGAGAGAGGGAGGGAGGGCCCGGGGAGGCTCTGCCAGGGACGAGGGCCGCACCGAGCGGACGGCAGACTGACCTCCGCCGGGCTCCTCTTTGGTTCAGGTACATTAACCATTCGTGTGCCCCCAACTGTGTGGCAGAGGTGGTGACCTTTGATAAGGAGGATAAGATCATCATCATCTCCAGCCGGCGCATCCCCAAAGGAGAGGAGGTGAGGCCGAGGGGGACGGGCAGCGCCACCTCCTCGCTTTGGGTGCCCTGAGGCCCGGCAGGGGCTGACCTGTCCCCCTTCCCTCCTCAGCTGACCTATGACTATCAGTTTGACTTTGAGGATGATCAGCACAAGATCCCCTGTCACTGTGGAGCCTGGAACTGCCGGAAGTGGATGAACTAAGCTCAGAGGCCGCTGGGCAGGGGAAAACCCTCCAAAGCCCTTCCCAGAAGGGTCGAAGGGGAAGAGAGCCAGGACCCAGAGCTGGGGCTGCTGGCTGATCCGAGCCCCAGGAGCAGGCTGGGGCCCAGGGCCCCGGGGCACGTGCCCACCCTGGGCACAGGGATGTCTTCCCTCCCCCACCACAGGCCCCAGGCTGGCCTATCTGCCCCCAGCCCCAGGAGCCGACAGACAGAAACAGCCATTGGGCATCTCAGGTTTGGGGGGTGGGGGGTCGGGTAGATAGGGGCTGGGGATGACCCGGCACCGTCCGGGAGGCAGCGGAGATGGTGAGAAGGGTGGCGGCTTGGGTCTCCCAGCCCCAGTGCTCCCACTGACTTCCCCAGCCCAACTCAAGGCTGCAAAGAGACTTGATTAAGCTTGACAATCCCAAAGGCTGGGTCCCCACACCTGGCCCTGCCCGCTGGGTCCTGTCCCCACTTCCTGATCCCCTCCTTCCCTTTCTCTGTCCCCCTCTTCTCCTTTGTGTCTCTCTGTCCCTTTTTCCATCTCTCTCTTTCTGGGTTGTGTTTCCTTGTTTTCTCTCTGACAAATGCAACACGAACGGGAAAGAGGCACCCAGCTGCCCGGGTGGGGCGGGCAAGGCAGGCGAGCCGGGCAAGGAGACCCTGCACCCACACCTACCTCATTTAAGTGTTGGATTTTTTGCTGTTTTGAAATGTGAGACCCTCTCCCCAGCCCTCTAACCCCTCAACCCCCTGTCTGAATTGGGGGTAGAAGGGAGGGGAGGGAAAAAAGGAAAATATTTAGAAAAAAAAATCTGTTTTTAACTGTGGGCATGGGGTAGTGACTAGGGCTGATGGGAAGTGATGGGAGAGAGGGTGACCCCATGATCCCCTCAGAGGCTGGGCATCTCTCCCCATCTGAACAAGTTGGGAGGGGGAGGTGTTGGGGTTGTGTTTCAGAACCAGGGTGTCCTCTTATACTCCCAACCCCATCATGAGCCCGGTGCCCCCCTCAGCCTCTCCCTGGAATTGGAGGGGAAAGAGGTTCTCTGAGTTGTGTACCCATTCCCTGTGGGGCAGATTGGGGCCCAGAGCTCCCCACTTTCCCAGCCACCAAACTGCTGCTGGTCTGGTGGGAAAGGGAGGTGTTGGGGGTAGGGGAGCTTAGTGTCATCGTGGGGAGGGTGGGGGGGTATTTATCTATTTATAAGCCGGATTGTATATAGTCATGTGGGGCATGGGGGGGCCAGCAGGAGGTGAGAACCCTCCCCTCTCCCCCCCACCCCCTGGGGAGAGCAAATGTAAAACTACTAATTTTTGTGCTTTATATATTCTATATAAATATATCTATTTTCTTTTTACAAAACCAGTTTATAAATGGTAGGGGGCGAGGGGAGGGACACCCGGAGCTCCCCTTGTGGGGGGGCTGCCCTCCATTATCCCAAACCTGCCACAGGGCTCCTCACCCTCGGCCCCTCACTCCCCTGGCTGACTGCTGTAAAGGGAAGGGGAGGGGACAGGGGCTGGGCTCAGTTTCCCCACTCCCACCCAGTTGTACAGTTGGACTTTTATAACGCACAAAAGTGAGCTGGCCCCTAGGGGAGCCAGAGGGTGCCGGGTCCTCCCCCTCCTTTCTCTCCTATTTCCCCCCATCCCCCCAAACTTGTGCTGCAGTTGATTAAACTTCTTCCTGAAGTGGGGGGGGGGGGGAAGAGGGGGCACGGAACTAACCCCTAGGCCCCTCTCTGGTAGGGAGCCATAAGTTTGAAGATGAAGTTTTTATTCAGTTCTCTCTTCTAGGGGCTGTGGGCAAAGGGCATTTTGTAATTATTTTAAAGAATCAGAAATTTGGAGCATGAGGATGAAGGTGATGCCAGTGGAGAGGGCTGGAGCAGGGAGCCTAGTCGCTGTTGTGTTTTTAGGTTTATTCCCCCCACCCTTTTTAAGTTTTTGTTTTGTGTTTTAACTTGGGACAGAAAGAGGTGACAGTGGGATGGGGGGAGGCTTAAGTTCTTTAGGGAAAAAAGAAAAAAGCTGCTTCCTCAACTGTTAAAGCTGCAAAGGTTTAAAAGATCCCCCTTCCACAAAGCCCTCCCTGTCCTTCCACACCACCCCTCCCACAAAAGAGAAGCTGCTGTAAATAGACCAGGCAGCGCCAGAACCTGGGCTTCTCGGCCACCATACCCCTTCCCAGCCCTCATTCCCCCTCCTCCCCAAACCACTGGACCCCTTCCTTCCCTCTTCCTAGGAGCTCCAGGCCCGGGCTGCAGGGAGTGGGGAGCAGCGTCGGGGCCGGGCCGGGGTTGGGGCAGACTTTGTAAGCATATGCTAGGTATCTGATAGTCCTTGTAGATCATAGTGAAGAAACCTTATACCGTTTTTCATTTTTATATAAACTATAGCTCAGACCCAAGCTGCCAGGTTGGACTTTTGGTTTTTGGTTTGGTTTGGAGTTCCCCGCCTGTACAATTGCATCGGAAGCGCCCCCGCCGCCCCCGTGTCCGCCTTGTGGGTTGGTGCCCAGTGGCGCAGAGTCCGTTTCCGTCCCCATTGCCGGTGCCCCCCGCGGCGTCCCTCCCGTGAAGCCTCTGCTTTGTGTTGTGTTTGCTGTACAGCCAGGCCCGCCCTCCGGAGCCGCGGAGGAGGCGCGCCCCTGTCCGTGGCATGTTTTGTAGCGGCGACCCCTCGAACTGTACATAATTTATGTTGTGAGAGGCAAAGGGCAAGTTTGGGATTTTGCTTCTTCCAAGTTTGTTTTTAAAGGACAAATAAAAAGAAAAGCATTTTAAATACATGCCGACTGGACTCGCTCCATAGCGCTGGGGCCCGAGCAAAGCAGGGAAGGGAGGGAGAAAGAGGCGACCGGGGGGGGGGGGGGGGGTGAGGCGGAGGGGGGAGACGGCGCCCCTTGGACTGCTCCCGGCTCGCGGCCCGCGGCCGGAAGGGCGGAGGCTGCGCGCGCGCGCGCCCTCCCGTGATATAGGCGGAGATAAGGTGGTGACGCCGGAAATGACGCACAGGGCGGATCCGGGAAGAAGCGGCCCAGAGGCCACGAAAGGAACTGGTGTGGATCGGGATGGAGACGGTGAGAGGGAGAGCTGGAGTACTCGGTGGCGGGAGCCTCCAGGGAGAGGGAGGCGGGGGGCGAGGACATCTGACCTGCCCCGGCTGTGACCCTGTCCAGGAACCCTGCCCTCCGGAGAGCGGGCCACCGCCTCGTCCCTAGGCTCTGGGCCTATCTAGGAAGGAGCAGTCCCGGGCTCCTGGGGCAGATCTCCCGGCGCCGGGGAACCTAGGCCAGGAGCCGCCTTTGCCAGCCCACACTCAGGCAGGGGCCTCTGGGAGAGCTCCCCCCCCACAGGAATCGTCTCATCCATCTCGTGTGAGCTGTTATTTCTCACTAACACCATCTCTTAAAGAAAAAAGAGAAAAGCAAGTTGTAGTTTTTCCTTTTCCAAAAGGAAAACGGAGACACCCTCCACCCCTCAAAAAAGTGACACTAGAGGGACTTCAACCCTGTAGATTTGGGAAAGGGCTCTTGACCTGACTGGGAGTCAGGAGAACTGGGTTCAGATAACAGCTCTGCCATCAGTGAACTGACCTTGGGCGAGTTACTTCCTCTCTAGTCAGTTGGAACCAATGATATCCCCCAAATCCTTGCAGTTTTATGTCAAGGGGCACATGGGAATGAAGGGTTGTGATGGAACCAGCGAAGAGCTTACATATTGTTTTAGCTAAATTGTCATCAGTCTAATAATATGGCCTGAAAGAATCCAATCTTGCAGTTTAAGGAAGTAGCTAAGAAGAATTTGGCCATTATGGGAGGAATATCCTTGGAAGAACCATAGCAATTGAATAACCCAACTTTGCCTCTTCCCCAACCTGGAAAGTTCTTTTTAAGTTCATTACAAGGCCCTGCAAATAGTAGGCACTCAGTAACTTAATCTGTTGTCTCCTGCTTAAAGTTCTTGATATTTTCTCCTAATTGACTTTGTATCTCATAAGTGACTATCAAATGAGAGAAGATATGTAAAGCTCTTTGCAAACTTTAAAGCACTATATAAATCCTCACTGTAATTTTTTCTGCAAGTATCTTTGTTTAGGTTTACCTTCAAATCCACTTTTCTTGGGTGCAAGTATCTGTCAAATCATTTCTGTCTCCAGTTGAGAACTTTGTTCTCAAACATATTCATAAGCCCTCTGTTGTCTCAGTTCATACCATATCATCTCTACGAGGTAGGAATGAGAAGAAATTATTGAGTCATTTTTAAAAGTGGGAAAATAGTCATAAAGACGATAGTCACTTAGTGTGTTTGTGTCTATTTTATGCTGGTGTCTCTTCGTCTTTCTGTCTTAGTGTAGCTTTCTCTGTCCATTGGGGCCACTGTGTACTTATCTATCATAATTTCTTTTAGTTATTCAAATAATCTGTGATCCTGTCCATATAGGTGTTGTCCACCAAAGAAGATTTTAGTTTTTCCACAGTTTAGGTGGATTTATAAGTTTTTCTGACAAAAAGGGATTTGTCACTTGGTAACCCACCCTTTTGATGAGGAGTTTCTCTGAATTGACCTGGGCTAATCTCTAAAGCTATTCTGTAGATCTTGTCATTCTAATATAGCATCTTTGAAACTTTGAAGTTACCCCTCTGCTGTAGTAAGGTATTGAAGTAGGAAGTTTAATCAGAGTTCACCAATAAATATTTACTGAGTACCAACCATGTGCCTAGGTTCTATGAGGGATATGGAGAAGTTGCTACATCCTGAAGGTTACATTCTGGTTGGGGAGATAAGATATTTGTATATGAAAAAATTACCACAGTACAAGATAGCGTATAAGTGCCAAGGTAGACGGCTGCTATACTCTGTGTGAGCCATTCTTTGATCTGTATGTTTTATGGTCTTCTCTGTATTTTGAATATCTCTCCTGTGTACCTGTATTATCTGCTTCACTCAGCAATGTTCACATGCAAGTGACGAGATTTGTTCCAGTGGTGTTGCCAAAGTGTCACATGCAGCCGACAAGTTGGCTTATGTTGCTAATAGCACAAATGGAAGGTTCTAGCTTCCTTTGGGGGTGAGGAGCTGTCCTTTCAGCTTGCCTTAGTCCTTTGTCCACTAACCAGCCACAAGACCCTATTTAAGACCCTTAGCCTCAGGTTTCTGCAGCAGCATCTGGGGCAGAAGTACAGTTTTTGGAACTATTCTGAGGGTGTTGAGTTGGAGCTGCTAGAGAAATCAGAAATCAAACCCCTTTTGGGTAACATTGATATTTCCTGGTGTCCCAAATTTTGAGAAGTATGAGACTTAACCTAAGGCTTGGTTACTCTGAGCAAGGAGAGGAGGCTGGCACTGCCTTTTCCCCCTCTCTGTGCCCATAGGGCAAGGAAGCAAAGGCCGTGTTTCTCTTGGCTTTGCACTGGCTCCTCAGGTGGTGCTAATGTGCAGGTCTGACCATGCCATTTTTCCCATTTAGTAAACTCCATTAGCTCCCAGGATTAGAGAGAAAATCTGTTTGTCTTTTAAAGCCCTACATAACCTGACCCCCTCCCTGCCTGCCTTCAAAGCTTTCTTACATCTTACGGCCCTCCACAGTGACACCTGAACAAGTCACTCCACCTCCCAACTCTGAGCATTTTCACTGTCCTCTATGCCTGTAATTGTCTTTCCTTGTCTTTACCTTCTGGCTTCTCTGGCTTTCTTCAAGCCTCAGCTAAAGTCTCATCTATAAGAAGTTTTCTATAATCTTAGCGCCTTCCCTCTGAGACTACCCCCTATTTATCCTCTACAGAGCTTGTATTGTAAGGCTTAGATGAGATATTTGTAAAGTGGTAAGCACATAATAAAAGGTGCTTAATATTTATTTATAATATTTAATTAATATTATAATGAATATTACAATATTTATAATAATGCTTCTTATATCTCTGTCAGCACTTTACAAAGTGCCTGGCACATAGTAGGCACTTCATAAATGCTTGTTGACTAACTAGCTGAACTGACTAAAGCGACTAGAGAAAAGGCTTCTTAGTTACATAACATATTTTGTGTTTGCCCTTTGGCTATTCAGCTAATGGTGACTGCCTGGTTGCAGTCACACCTTATTCCAATGACAACTTGTCTTCATAATAGAGACTGAGTGGCATGATCCTGATGCTTAAGATAGCAGTTGGGGAAGGTAGTAGTATTCCACTGCCTGTTCCCATAGCAGATTCTTTGGGAGCCAAGCCTAGCCCCAGACTTTGGGTCCCCTCAGAAGTTTTTGGAGCCTCACCTAAACTTAAAATCTCTGGTGTCAATTTTGAAGCCTTGTCTTTTTATACTAACTTACTTTATTGCTGGGGGAGGGGCATACACGGGTGCCATAAGATACACAACTAGGTTAGTAGATGCTGAGTGTACGTTTGTTCTTCCAGGTCACTATTCCGGAGAGTGGTATGGAAAAATGCACCCCATCTCTGGAAGGTAATATATTTTATCATGATACACTCACAGAAGAATGAGTGAATCTATGAGACGCAGTAGCCACACTGTAATTTGACTTCAGTTAATGGTTTTACTTTTCTCCCATTGTACATGCTAGGGATGTCAAGGTTAAACTAAAAGCCAGGGATACTGGGCTACTTCCTAAGAATTAGAAACAGTTGCTTATGTAGAGAACAGTAGAAATACATTTGGGCTCATAGGGATGCTTATAAGATTGTCATACATGATTTAGAAAATTAGAGAGCAGGATTTATTGATTAGTTTACTGGGTAGAGTTCTGAACTGTCATCAGGGAAAGGGCTATAGGATGGAAGACCACATTCCAGAAGTCCCCATTATCCATTAGAAATCCCAGAGCCATGGAAATATGTTTGTGTGATAATAAATGTATAACCCAGGTTGCTACCTCTTGGAGTGGGGAGGGAAGAAGGGAAGGATACAGTTTAGATTATATAATTTTGGAAAAGTTTTGTGCAAATTTGTTATTACATGTAATTAGTAAAAAAATTTAATTATCATTAAACCACTAACCTTTTGTCACCTGGTATATACAATTAGATTCCCTTGAGTGTGTACCCCCAAATCTGGGATGGGCTTCTAGAAGCTCTAGGCATCTCAGGTTGAAATGGAAAGATTAGGGACATCGTACTATAAGATTAAAAATTACTATCCAAATACTTCAAGAATTACATTTTTATAAGAATTTGTTAATAATAACTTGAAGAAAAGGATAGTGATAGTCTGAACAAAGAGGAGGATCCCAGACTGGAGGCATGGGAGAGAGTGAGGAGAGCATGGGAAGAAGAGTGAGAAGTTGAGGTTGCAGCAAACTTATTTACAAACCATAAGGACACAAAGTGGGCAACATAATTTAAGGAATTCTGGGAAAAGTAAAGGAATTCTGGAGAATGTAGTCTTGGTGTACAAAATTCTATTTACACATTTCTGAAATAAGTAAGGCACAGAGTTTAGCATTCCTAAGGTAGTCCTAAACAAGATTTACCAATCCAGAAAGTACCTTCTCTGCAACTCTTAGTCTTAGAGAATTGCCTGACAAGTTAAGGGGCTTGCCTGGGACCACACAGCCAGTACTTATTAGAGATAGAATTGGTCACAGGACTTTCAGGACAACCCTCTATCTACACTGCCGCCCTGCCTCTAGCACGGAAAATTTAAAAAGCATAGAAGGAAAGGTAGGTACACAAATAACTATGATAATGAAGGTGTAGTCCAGGAAATGTATCATGTGAACTTGAGGAGATACCACTTTGACTTGATGGGATAAGGGGGAAGAGTTTGTGGAGGAACTGGTACCTAAATTGAGTTTTAAAAAAAGGTAGAGACTTTCAGCAATAAAAGATGAGTGGAGAATTAATCTAAACAGGAAGAACAGTAGAAGTTTGGAGAGGAGCAAAGAAAGATCAGAAGAGAAGAGAGGCTAGTTTAGCTTGAAAGTAGAGCATAAGAAAATGGGTACTATGAAATAGTACTAGAAAGATAGGTTGGAGGTTGAAAGGTTATAGAGGATGTTGGGGGTCAGGGGCAGCAGTGTGAAAAATGAATTGAGAGGAAAGCAAGTTAGGAGGTTCCAAATATGTTCCACCTTGAAGCTACATTGGACTTCCTTGACCTACCCTTGTGCTAGGCTAAGGGACTCTAGAGTATCTTGGGGTTTGGAACAAGGGTTGGGGATAAAGGACTGTGTCAGCTCTCTTCCTTATGTTCCTTGTACATCCACCCACCAGCTTGGTGTTGAATTGGATAAGTCAGCCAATCACACCCATCAAAAGCTCTCTGAAGCGTCATAAGACTCAGCAATCTTTCTCCTCTTCAAGGAGAAGAACAAGAAGAAATGAGTAGAAGTTATGCTGAAAAAACTTAGCTTACTGTTGAGAGAAGCCTTCCAGACAAGAACAGGCTACCAAGAGAGTGTCCTGGAGAGTAGATTATTCTCTACTTGATGGCAAAGGGTATAGGCTTGCTGAAAGACAATGAAATGGTCTCTAATTAGGGAGACTGAGAATCAGCTGGGGGCAAGAAGAGCAAGGCAGATGGAATCGGGGAGGGGTTCGTGGAAAACAACCTTAGAGGTGTGGAAAACAACCTTAGAGGTTTGGGAAACCATGGCCTTCAAGCATGTGTTATTCCTCCTTGACTGAAGGGTGGGTGGGTGGAGCAGAGCTCACAGCAGCAGGGATGAAGGGGAAATACTAATCCCTTCATGCTCTGCAGAGACCCCAGAATCGAACAGTGCTGTCTATACCTGCTTCATGAAATCCCATCGATGCTATGATTTGATCCCCACAAGCTCCAAACTGGTTGTGTTTGATACCTCCTTACAGGTGAGTGAGTCCTTTTTATGTCCCATTCCATGTGATCAATTGTGGAGCTACTCTTAACTGTCTTTGCCTTTATGCTGCTTATCCTCATTCTCTTCCAGTTTCTGCCTCTGTGACCATTCCTTCTCTATTACCCATTCCCTGATTGCAGGTAAAGAAAGCCTTCTTTGCTCTCGTCACAAACGGAGTTCGGGCAGCTCCATTATGGGACAGCAAGAAACAGAGCTTTGTGGGTAAGCAAAGGTCCACAGGACAGGTCATGTCATCATTCTAGGCATGGAGGGAAGTTGAGGGTGAGCACTTGGGATTCCCTCATCTGAGGGCTGTGGGGAATGCAGTACAATTGCTAAGTGTCCATTTGGCTTCCAGGCATGTTGACCATCACTGACTTCATCAATATTTTACACCGTTACTACAAATCAGCCTTGGTGAGGAACCCACAGCCCATTAATTCTGACACCATAGTTAGGAGCCACTGATTCCTCTTTCATTCCATCTACAAATCCTGCCACCAATTTCCCACTGTGTTTTGTGGCCTCGGTATGGTTTCTCCACAGTTCTTGTCCCCTGCTCCACCTCCCAGGAAACAAGTTATCTGAGGGCTAATGGAACAGAATGATAAAAGCCTGAACCCTGTTACCTCTCTTCCAGGTACAGATCTATGAGTTGGAAGAACACAAGATAGAAACCTGGAGAGGTTCGTAGTAAGGGTCACAGGGAGCAGCGGGGTGGAACATTTCCTTGGGAAACTGTTTTCTGTGGTGGCACTTTATGTATAAATTATTTCTTCTCCTCTCAGAGGTGTACCTTCAGGACTCCTTTAAACCTCTTGTTTGCATCTCTCCTAATGCCAGGTGAGCTGCCATCTGCTTTTCCAGAATGGAAAAGTGTCATAGTCATCAAAAGAACCCCAGAAGGGAAAGTGGGGAGTGGTGATTTTTACCTTGCCTTGGGGGGTGGTTTGACCTTGTTCACTGCCTCCAAACCCTCTACAACCTACAACTAGAGCTGATCATTTACCCCTCCCTTCCATAGCCTTTTTGATGCTGTTTCCTCGCTGATTCGAAATAAGATCCATAGGCTACCAGTCATTGACCCTGATTCTGGCAACACCTTATATATCCTCACCCACAAACGTATCCTCAAGTTCCTCAAGCTTTTTGTAAGTGCTACTTTTCTTCATTTCCAACTTCTCATACCACCATATATACTGCACTTAAGCCCAGCTGGGCTGGGTTGTGGGGGTTGGTGCTTGGGGTCTATCTGGAGGACTTGGCAGTCTGGTTGATGGTCCCCCCCCCCCCCCCCCCAGATTGCAGAGTTCCCCAAGCCAGAGTTCATGTCTAAGTCTCTGAAGGAGCTCCAAATAGGCACTTACGCCAATATTGCTCTGGTGCGGACTACCACACCTGTCTACGTTGCACTGGGCATCTTTGTTCAGCACCGGGTCTCTGCTTTGCCTGTGGTAGATGAGAAAGGTAAGGAATTGGAGAGGGAGAAAGGGAGGGGTAGGGGGAAGTCTGTGTCTCCAAGGGTGTCCCATGGGCAAGGGAGGGGGTTCCATGGCTGAATCCCTAGATCTTCTGGTTACGATGTCCCTATTCTCACAGGGCGTGTGGTGGACATCTACTCCAAGTTTGATGTCATTGTGAGTGACTTCAGAGGGACCAGTGGTAGGGAAAAGGAAGGAGGGATTTGGGAATGTGGGAAGGAGGAGGGAATTCTTTTTGGGGGGGTTTAGAGCCTTTGTTGACTTACTGGCTTCCACATCCTGATGTGAAAAAAGATTTGAGTCCCTCCCTGACTTAGTGTGCCCTGGGAGATGACTTGGTTCTCAATTTCTGATGGAGTGGAATGGAATTGGGTCTGGGGAACTGAAAACCATGCTTTTTGGGCTCTGCCCTCATTTTCTCAGAACTTGGCAGCAGAAAAGACCTATAACAACTTGGATATATCTGTGACAAAAGCACTACAGCATCGATCCCACTATTTTGAGGGGGTACTCAAATGCTACCAGCATGAAACTCTGGAGACCATCATTAACCGCCTGGTGGAAGCTGAGGTGGGGCAGGAAAATCAAGAGATTTGGGAATGAAGGGAAAACCATGACTACTTGAAATGGAATGGGAGGCTTGGAAATAGGGAAGGAGATAATGAAAGTTACCAAGAGACTGAAAATTCTCTTCCTTTTTCCCTTGCCATCCTTTGCCAGGTTCATCGGCTGGTGGTCGTGGAAGAAAACAATGTGGTAAAGGGCATCGTGTCACTTTCTGACATACTGCAGGCTTTGGTGCTCACAGGTGGAGAGAAGCCCTGAGCTGATTTGGAAGGAATGCATGGAAGATGGATGGCACCATACCCTCTCCCTGCCATAGAAGTACCTCTGATCAATTGGATGGGATACTAGAGGCTCTGATCCCTTTTCTGAAGCTTATCTGCTAACCCTACCTTACAGAGAGGATAGAAAGGGGTAGAAAAATGTAGAAACCCACACAGACTTAGAAGGAATCACCTCTAGTCCCCTGCCTGAACTAGGGGCAGAATGTCCCTTCCTCATTAATTCTGATCTCTAAGAGATCCCCAGACCTCTCATCAAACACCCTGCTCCTATCTCCTGAGACAGTGCACCATGGAGACTATAAAAGATGTTTTTATTCTTTCTGCTACAAAAGGAGTTGGGAACAAAGTGCCATTTCTTCCTATAAATGATGTTGGAGGGGGATTGTAGCCTTTGGATTCCTGCTCTCTTCCCTGTTGTGCTTCCTGTGTGTTGGGGAGTTGGAGAGGGAAGTTCAGGGTGGCTAGTTCAGACTTATTTTTCCTAGTGATTCTAATTAAAATGACAAGGATGCCCATATCCAACAAGTCTGTGTTTTCTTTGGGCATATAAGGCCTCCACATCTGTGGCTACATTACATCTCTCCTCAAATAGGCTCATTACACTCCACATTTCTCCTTTACCCAATCTCTGCCCTTCAGTGCCCCCAGCCTCCCTTCTGCTGCCTGAAACCTAAGGTTAATCCTGTGCAAGTACAGCATCCCCTGAGGTGAGATAGGGCCCTCTTCCCATATAAAGAGACATTCGTGACCAGCCCCCTGGTCATGAATGTTCCAGGGACTACTTCCTCCCCTCCTTCCCCCCCATGGTGCTGGGAGGGTAGGACTTGGCTTAGATTCTGCTGAACTGGCACAGGGTGTGAGCTTACAAATCCCTTTTAGTGCCTCTGCTGCCTTTCCTGAAAGCTGGGGATGATTGGGGTGGCAGGATAGGCAGAGCAACAAGTCCCAGAGGTAACCCATTCAGCCCTCACTTGCCTGAGCCCTGGCATGCAGACTGAAGCCATACAGTGGCCCTCTGAACAGTGAGTTATGGAGGCCTGGGGTGGAAGGGTGGAGGAGGGCTAGCCTTCCCCTCAGTCTTGCCTTCCTGGTAACTTCCCACTTGATGGTTGAAGAACAACCTAAAGTTAGGGCTCTTCCACTTAGGCCTTATTCTTCCCTATGTGACTCTTCCTAAAGCTCAGCTTTTCAAGTTGGGGAGGCCTTTGTGGAAAGAGGCCGAGTTCCTCCTGGGATGGGGCACCACCACATCCATGCCTTGGAGGCCCACACAGCACATTCCTGATCTTGAGGGAGGCTACTGAATGATTAGAGGAGGTAGAGTGTGCACATTCCATGGGGACAGGGGAGGGGAGGGCGGTTTGGAAAGGAGACTTTAAAAGACCCAGCAGTCTGGTAGGAATAGACCGGGCCATGTCACAGTCCCTGGAGAGGCAAGTACCTGGACTGGGGGGGGGGGGGGGGGGGGACAGGGAGAAATGGAGGCAGATATTATTGAAGCCTTTTTCGGAGGAGAATGAAAACATTTGGAGTGTGGAGTGAGGATGCTGGAATTTTCTGTATCTGCCTCTGGCAGTGGCCATTTCAAAAAGAGAGAGAATGCCTCCTGTTGATCCATTCTCTGCTTATCTGGTTACAAACCCTGCTGTTCTTCCCCCACCTCCCACAGATCCACACCCCTTTCCCTTTCCCTCCCATACTGTGCTAAGGGGAAGTGTGGGCACCTCTGGCAAAACGGACCCAGGTTCCTTGCCAGGTACCACGACCACTTCGTATCCGAGCTCTAGGTGAACTCTGGGTTGATGGCTTAAGGGGGCAATTTCGGAAGGCCCATTCGGTGCCTTCCTGGCCTTAGAGGGCATCAGATTGAAGAAAGGAAGGCAATTGGTTCTTCCCCTGCCTCCACTTGAGCTGCTCGCATGGTTGCTATGCATGGTTGCTAAGGGTGCATGGCGGGGTTGGCGTGGGCTGTGCTCTTACTAACATTGCCATGGTAAAGTTGGGAACCACCTGTAATAGCGCTGGGGGAAGGGAGCACACTCTTCTGCTCCTGTTATCTTAGCCAAAAGGGGGACCAGTGACAGGTGGACATTCTAGGCGGCCATCAGGCAGTGGAAGGGGAGGGGTCCTGGCCCAAGGGTCGGGGCAGAATGGGGAGCGCTTCCATCCGCCTCGCCCTTCTTTCCTAAAAGAGCGGCAGAGGCGCACATCCCCATCCACAGGGGTTGCCAGCGCTGTGTGTGGGTATTGCTAGAGGCCACTCTGGGTTAGTAGGGGAAGAGACTGCTTGCCAGGAGGCTCTCTCCCTTCACGGGGACACCTAGAACTGTGCAGGGTATGGGATCCAAAGCAGGATCCTCGTGTCCCGTATGGGAAGGAAGTGAGTTTTTGCTGGTTTGGGGGGTGGGGAATGGGGGAAGGATGAGGGGGGACTTTAGAGCTTGGGAGCAGCAGCTCTCAGCTCTGCGCTGAGCACGAAGCAAACCGCCTCCTCCCTCTGCCGCTGAGAAGCGGGTTACTCATCTTGTGCACCCGCACCACCGCTAAAAATAGCCCCCCAGAGCCTTGGGGCCGCCCCCTCCCTTTCCCCTGCCCCCAAACCCGTGGAAACAAGCAGAGGGTGGAGAGTGAAGACCTTGAATTGCAAGGGACATTTTCTTAATCTAAATGAGGAAACAAGCTAGAACCAAGGAAAGCCAGGGATGGAGTCCAAGTATCTGGGCACCCAGTCTAAGCGGCGAGTAATGGGTTAATGAGGCAAGCAGCGTCGGGTAGGGGGACATGCTGAGGACTGAGGAGGAGGAGATGACCTGTGGTACTAGTTGAAGAACACTGTCCACTTTCCAACTGGCCGCACTAGGGTTTGGGGGGAGAGATGGAAGTGGGGAGTGTCCAGGTCGGCAACCGAGGGCTGCGCTGTGCTGTGTGGGAGAAGTAGCAACACAGAACAACTGCCCGTGTCACATGCACGCACACATACATACACACACTGAGACACACGTGTGCTCGGGTATATATAGTCCCCAGTCTTTGTGTACGCCGCTCCGCAGCGGATAGAGGCTTCCAAGCTAGGAAGGGGCTCTTGGGGTGGGTGGGTGGGGGGTTGGGGTTGGGGTTGAACAGGATGGTGGATGGCCCGCTGTTCTCCGAGGGGCCAGGCAGCCCTAGAAAGCCCCATGATGGAGAGTCTGCCGGCTGCTTGTGGATACAGAAATCCAAGCTGTTAGTGATAGAAGTGAAGACCATCTCCTGTCATTACAGTCGCTGGGCCCCTGCTCACCAGCCTATGGACCCAACCGGGGGTCCCTGGGCCCAGGAACCTTCAAGCCGCAGGTGAGTCCGAGGGCTTCATTGGGAGGGCACAAGGAGGGGCTGGTTTAGGTCCTGACCTCACCACTACTTACCGCTGATTGTATGCCATGGCTTAAGCCTCGATGCCCTCCCCACTCCCCCAGAACAGGTGGGCCCAGGGTTCCCTCCCTCGGGGGAGGGGGGGGGGAACGGGAGATGGCCATGGATTAAGAAATAGAGGGGGGAATGGTGTGAGGCTTCCACGATCAAAGTGCGGCAGGGAGGCAGCGTGTGAAGCTACCTAGAGAACTAGAATAGTCACCAAAATAAAATATTCCATGTTGACTGTCCCCCACCCCCACCCACCACCACACTCCTCCACCTGGCTCTACCGGACCCCATCCCATTAGTCTTCATGGCTGCCCTCTTATTTCCCCCGTGGTTCCCTCTGCTAGTCTCTCTAGCCGCTCACCTGGGTTCCTGCTTATTGTCCCAGGTATGGGCTAGGCCAGAAGCCCCCAGAACGGCTGCTTCCCCGGGCCTGGGTGCCCCGAGTGTTGCAAGAGGCAACCAACCGGGGGACAGGGCATCCGCCAGAGATCCGCCCCCGGGAGCAAGAGAAAAGGAAGGCGGCCTCTCAGGAGCGTGAGGCCAAAGAGACAGAGAGAAAGCGGCGCAAGGGAGGTGGGGGTCGAAGCTGGAGCCCCCCAGGCCTTTGCCGATCAGAACCTTGGAGTCCACTGGGTCGAACCCGGGGCGGAGGTGGGTCCCGCCCTGAACCTTTCCCCGTCCCAAAGGCCGCCCAGCCCAAGGCTCGTCCGATTCCTCGGTTTCCAGAGCTCCCTGGGCCTGCCGGCCGGCCGCCCCGTCCAACAGCGCAGTCGCTGCGAGAGCCTGGGACAGCTGCGCGATCGGGGCCCCGCCTGGGGCGGCCGTCTGGGCCTCCCAGTTATGAAGCTCACCTGCTCCTGAGAGGCGCCATCGGGCCGGTCCCGAGGAGGCGCTGGGACAGGCCTCCACCTTATGTGGCTCCTCCTTCTTACGAGGGCCCCCACCGGACCTTGGGGGGCAAACGGCCCCCTCAGCTAACACGGCTGACCTCCCCGCTCACCACGGCTCCTGCTCCAGAAGGAAAAGATGGAGAAGAACGTCCCAAGAAAAGGCTGGATCCTCGCATTTACCGTGACGTCCTAGGGGCTTGGGGGATTCGGCAAGGCCGGGGTACCCTGGGTGGGCTCCCAGGTTGGGGAGGGACGGGGCCTGGGCTTGTAGGGAAGACTTCGGACAGGGTCCCAGGGGTCTCTGCTGGGGGTCCGGAGAGCAACGGCAGGGAGAGCAACGGCAGGGAGAGCAACAGCAGGGAGAGCAACAGCAGGGAGAGCAACAGCAGGGAGAGCAACAGCAGCGAGAGCTGTTCCCAGCCCGGGGCCAACCAGACCTCCAGAGCAGGGTCCATAACCTCTGGTACCCCCCAAACGACACCCAGAACCAAACTCCCTATCAGGGCCGCCTCCGAAGGAGAACGAGCAGGAGAACAGAGTCGGTCCCGAAAGAGCCGGAGCCCTTCCCCTGGAGAGCAGCCAGTCCAGCAGAGCCAAACCCTTCCCAGACCCTGGGCCCCTGGGGGCCCTAGAGAGAAAGAATCCCCGGGAAAGAGGGCTGCGTCCCCGGGGCCTAGCGAGTTTCCGAACGGCTGGCGGGAGACCCACCGGGCTCACACAGTGCCCCGCAGTCCCCGCAGTTCTGCTGGGGGAAACGGAGTGTTTGTCATTGACGCCACGTGTGTCGTGATCCGGGCCCAGTTCATCCCGACCCCTCCAGTCCAACACGTGCAGCTTCTGTCTTCCCCAGGGCCACTGGATGGGGGGGATCCCCCGGCTCCCCAGGCTCCCCGAAAAGAGGAGGGAGAGGAGGGGCAGGTCTTCCCCTCCCCGTGCCAGAAGCTGCTTCAGAGCAGCCGGCTAGCCCAGCAGCCCGGCAGAGGCCGTTCTGATGCAAGGGGGGAGGAGAATGCGGAGGCCGGGGAGCCGGGGGACCCCTCCCTGGAAGAGCGAGCCTCCCGCATCTTGGGGCTCCCAGTCAAGGAGCTGGACCTAGGCCCGTCCCCGGGTCAGAGCAGCCCAGAGCGCAGCAGCGGGGCAGCGGCGAGGAGCGCAGAGGGCGCCAGAGTCCAGCGACCGGTGGGCCGGGGCTGGGGGCGGGACCCGGGGCCTTACGCCGGGGCCCTGCGGGAGGCCGTGTCCCGCATCCGCCGCCATACCGCCCCGGACTCGGACTCGGACGAAGCTCCCGAGAGCGGCGCCCGGAGCGGCTCTTCTGAAGGGAGCGACACAGAAGCCTCGGTTGCCTCTAGGCAGCCTGAGCGAAGCCTGCCAGGCGGCCGAGACACACCTGGGACCCCAGGAACCCGGGGCGAGGCTGGGCGCAGGGCCGGGGAGCTTCGAGACTGTATCCGGGAGATCCTGGATGTGATCTGTCAGACGGAGGAGGCGCTATTTCGGGCCGAGGGCTCGGCTCAGGGAAAGCAGGGAGGGAGTCACCCCCGGCCATAGGTTCTCAGACCTCAGACTTGGTCCCACCCTCCTCAGTCCGCCCTCACCGCCCCCTTTCCTCTGGCAGAATTCCCTCTCCTCTCACTTTCTTCTTTGACCTTACCCCTGCGTGCACCCCAAGCTAGAGGTCCCCACAGGGGAACTAGAGGAAACAAAGCCATTGGAGCTTTTACGGGTTTCTTTTTTGAGTGAAGAGTGGGGGGGAACCGAATCATCTGTCTGGACCAATTCAGTACCAATATAAATTGATTAAAGGGCTTAGGAAACAAAGCCCAGCTTGTTGGTTTTATTTGGGTTTGAAGCTGAAATTCACACACCACTGTGAGAAGGTGGTGGGAGCAGGGTGGGGGGTGATGGCACATATACATAAATTAGCAGATGAGGGGGCAGCTGGGTGGCTCAGTGGATTGAGGGCCAGGCCTAGAGTCGGGAGGTCCTGGGTTCAAATCTGACCTCCGACACTTCCCAGTTGTGTGACTGGGTAAGTCACTTAACCCTGTTGCTTAACTCTTATGGAACCAATACATAGTATTGATTCTAAGGTGGAAGGTAAGGGTTATTAAAATTTTAGATGACATTTATATGACTTATGACCATTTTTGAGGAAGTAAAATCATAGATAAGACCCGGCCCTTGAGCTGAATGTTGCTGCCCCGAGAGGTGAGGTCATCCATTCCAGGTGTGGGAGAGAGCCTCCCAAGGTGGGCGATGGAGTGCTATGTATGTATGGAGATAGCTTAGCTAGACCCAAGCCAAACTGACCCTTTGGATCTCCCACATAACCATCAGCTTTCTGGGTGACACTTCATCTCTGTTTGCTCAATTGCACCTCCCTCAGAGGATCCAGTGAGCTCCATGCTTAATAAATGCAGGTTTCCTCTCCAGTAGAATATTCTCGGAAAGCAAGAACTGTTGTCTTTGCATCTCAAATACATAGTGCGAAGGAAAGATGTTAAATAATGGTTGATCGCCAGGCAGCCACTGGTGACTTAAAGCACAGGGTAAGACCAATGCTTGAGGAATATCATTTTTGCAGCTCTGTGGAGATGGAGAAGGGAGATAGATTCTTAAGAGCCCATTAGTAGGCGGAAAGAGCTTGGACTGGATCAGAGTTGTAGAGGCAGAACAGCCAAGACTTTGCAACTGACTGGGTATGGGAGGGAAATGGAGGATGCAGGAGGACTCCAAGGTTGCAAACTTGGATGGCTGGAAGTATGGCTTTGCCCTTTAAACAAATGGATCTCCAGCCCCAATCAAATGATCTGCTGTCTTGGTGGTTGCGCGATGACTACTCCATAGAATAGAGCAGGGATGGCTGGATTGGGACTATCAATGACCCTGGCTTTAGCTGCCAAGCGCTGGGAAGGAAATGACCAAAGAATGGAGCAATGGCAAAATAAGGCAGCCTTGGCCTGGATGGGGAATACCATGTTCCAGAATTTGTGCTTAAATTATTTTGGGCCCCAGAAGGCGAACGCCCTAATCTGTAACCCTAACACTTACCCCCTCTCTACCCTGAATGCTTCACTTAATCTGTGGCTTCCACATTCCTCCCATGATGAAGTTGCACGCCAGGAGGAAATTCGAGAGTGAAGCCTATGACATTAATCTTCGGGCAGCTGGAAAGGGAGAGAGCTGGTTAAGCTGGAGTGGGTCAGTCAGCTAAGTTGTGTTATTGTATGTGGTCACAGGGGGGCACACTTGTATCGAAGAATCTCTTTTCATTAAGTCTCAAAGGGGGTTCCGCCAGGGTTGGGGATACCAACAATTCCAATCAACCAACAGATGTATATTGAGCACCTACTATGCACAAAGCTGGCCCTGCCACAATCTGGGTTAGCATCAAGCATAGTCCAGCTCCTTAGAGCTTTCCATTTCCTCTTCAACCCAAACGCTCCATTAACTATTCCAATGAAAGAAATCCAAGGGCAGAAGCCAGTTTCATTTCCTCTCCGACTCCTCAGGTGGGTAGAAGTCTGGTAAGGGTCACAAAGCTGGTCAGACTTCTGCTGTCTTCTACTTGGCTCCTTCACACTGCCTGCTTCTCTGGGTATGTACTAGAGTGGAAAAGAAGAGAGGTTTAAATACTGGCTGTTATTTGCTATGTGACCATTTATTCAAAATACACAACTATTAAATAATGCCTTTAAAATGTATAAACAAAAGAGGGGCTACTAACTAGCACAGTGTATGAAGTGGAGTCAGGAAGACTTGGGTTCAAATCTAGCCTCAGACACTTCCTAGTAGTGTGACCCTGGGCAAGTCACTAAACCCCAATTGCCTTATCTTTGTTCCTTAGAATTGATACTAAGACAGGTTGTTGTTTTTTAAGAAGATGGGGTAGTTAATTTGTAACAACAAAATCATTAGAGAAGGGAATCAACATTTATATATTACCTACTCTGAGACAAGCACTGTGCTAAATGCTTTTACAAATATCATATTTGATCCTTACAACCCTGAAGGATAAATTCTATTATGCCCCCAATTTTGTAGTTGGGGAAACAGAGGCAATCAAAGGTTAAGAGACTTGCTCATTGTCACACAGATAATAAGTGTTTGAGGTTGGATTTGAACTCAGGACTACCTGAGTCCAGGCCTGGTTCTCTATCCACTGAGCAACCACCTAGCTACCCCATAAACATTTATTATTAAGCACCTACTATGTGCCAGACAGACATAAAGTACCACTGATATGAGACCAGAAACATATAATAGACTTCCTGATAGATTAAAGGTAGGGGATAGAGATGCACCAGGGGAAATTTGCAGCTCTCTTTTGATGTAAGCTCCGATCTATCTTTGCACCTTTGAATTCCCATCCCCTATCTCCTCACCCTGGCTCTGCCCACTGCTCCCAGTGTCCTTATTCCTAATTCCTCATTCCGGGCATTTAGGCTGAGTCAGTCTGGGTAAATATAGCTGTTGGCCCAGGCAAGTGCAGGAGCTCTGCCTAGACTCTCCACATAGCTTGAGGATTCACCTCAGCTCTCTTCCTTCTCCCACCCTTACCACCTTACTGTACTGGCTCTGCTCCAGTGCCCAGGTCCTCTGATCCCCCTCCCCCCAATCTATTTATGATTTCAGCTTCAAATTATCTGGAAGTTACACCCTGAATTCCCCAGATCCCAGACACTGAGGAGGAGTGAAGGAGGAAGACTGGGACCTGGACTTGAATGGGGAAAGGGAAGGGATAAAGTGGAGTGGTCTGTCCCAAGGAACAAGGAATCAGCCTCACAATTACCCTGGTCTTTAGTGCTCTTTTTTTTTTTAATGGAGAAACAGTACATTTCTCTTGAGGCAGGATTATTTCACCAATTCTTCTTTAGGTTCCTAAAGTGAGAAGACCAGTTCTATCCTCTGAGGGAAGTCCCTTCAAAAAAACAAAGGCTTTGGTCTCTAGGGGAACATACCCCATTCTCCCACCCATATTCCAACCTTGCACTCAGACATTCTAGTTTTTATTCAACCTTGATGCTATTAAGAAATGAAATATTGCTATCACTTGGTAGAAATTAAATTATTTCTCTCTATTCTTCAAGTTTCTAAATAACTTGAAGTCCCTTGGTTTGGGGTAAGGAGGAAATTGGGTTCAGATTTGGGGGTTAGGGGTAACAGGGCTGTAAGAAAATGATATCCTTAATCCCAGTATCCAACTGTGCTTTGCTCAGTCTATACCAGAGCACACCCCACAAATCAATTATTCTAGACCAGTGATGGCAAACCTATGGCACCCATGCCAAAAAAGGGCACACAGGACCCTCTCTGGCAGTACACCTGCAGTCACCTGCCAGAGTTCATTATTAGAAAGCCAGAGGGACCCTGGCAGAGCTGTTGCTTTCCCCTTCTCCATGTGCCTGAGGACATTCTTGACTTCACCTGCCTCTCTGCCCAGCAGCCCAATGGGAAAACTTCCTCCCTTCCCCATCTGTGGTAAGGGTGGGTAGGGTGAGCAAGGTGAAGGTAGGGGTAGGAGTGGTGTGGGACATAGCACTTAATCTCTTGGGGGGATGGGGCACTGGGTCTGAAGGGTGGGATGGGGGTAGGCCCTGGCACTCCTCTAAAACATTCACCATCACTATCCTAGATCCTTTAGCTAAAGGCCCCATTCTCAGGTCAGCCCAAGAGGTTGGGGGGGGGGTGACCCTCTACTGAAATCTGGGACTTCAGGGCCAGTTCAGAGCTGTATTAAATTCAACTAAGCATGGTGAACACAACTCCATGATGACAGAAGAGTATCTAAGAACTCAGATACTCCTCTTGACTCTCTTGTCCCTGGTCCTTGTAAAAAGTTTCTCCACAGGTCTCCTGGAAAGATTCTTAATTGTCTTTTTCTAACACCTCTCTCCTCTAGTTCTATCCCCTTATCTCCAGTTGATTAGTTCCAAGAGGGGTGGGGAGTGAAAAGAATGGAGTGGGTTAAGGAAATAGAAAGAAAAGTTGGAACAGAATTTTTTTTTAAAGGGTATAGGATTTGGAATTTTGCACAAAGGGCTTTGAAAGAATGTCTGCCCTTTGATCCAGCCATACCACTGCTGGGTTTGTACCCCAAAGGGATAATAGGAAAAATACTTGTACAAAAATATTTATAACCATGCTCTTTGTGGTGGAGAAAATTTGGAAAATGGGGAGGGGGTCCATCGATTGGGGAATGACTGAACAAATTGTAGTGTCTGATGGTGATGGAATACTATTGTGCTGAAAGGAATAATGAACTGGAGGATTCCATGCGAACTGGAACAACCTCTAGGAATTGCTGTAGAGTGAAAGGAGCAGAACCAGGAGAACATTGTACACAGAGACTGATACATTATGGCACAATTGAATATAACAGACTTTTCTACTAGCAGCAATGCGATGACCCAGGACAATTCTGAGGGACTTATGAGAAAGATGCTATCCACACCCAGAGAAAGAACTGTGGGAATAGAAACACAGAAGAAAAACATGATTGATCACATGGTTCAATAGGGATATGATTAGGGTTTTGATGTTAAAAGATCACTCTATTGCAAATATCAATAACATGGAAATAGGTTTTGAACAATGATACATGTATAACCCAGTGGGATTGCTTGTGAGCTCTGGGAGGGGGAGGGAAGAAGGGAGAGAAAGAACATGAATCATGTAACCATGGAAAATATTCTAAAATTTTTAAAAGGGTGTAGGGAGTAATGGAAAGAAGCAAAGATAGAGATGAGAGAGAAGAGCCAAGTATGTCTTTAATTTCTTTGAAAAATGAATATCTTGTTTGTTGCACAATATGCCCCTTTATCCTTCTCCCACCTAGAACTAGCCCTCATAACAAAGAATGAAAAAGAAAGAGGAAAAAATCAACTGAGCAAAGTTAAAAAATAGGTTGAGTCCGATAGTATATTTAGTGATCCATAGCTACAAAGAAGGGATGGAGGTACAGTCTCATATTTCATCTTTGGAGCCAAGCTTAGTCATTATAACTGTCATTCAGTTTCATTTTTTGTTCTTCCCATTTATTTATGGTATGTTTTTTCCCCTAGCTATCTCTTCGATTTGCATAGGTTCATAGAATTCTTCCCATGCTTCTCTGTACGCTCCATTTTCATTGATGTCTAGATTTGTCATGTGATGGATGAAGGGGACAGTGAGTATCAGCTCCCCAATCGTATCTCTTCCTTGTGGGAGGCTAGGGTCAGTGGTTGATGCTAGGGCACTAAAGAACCAGAAAGAAGGAGTTGGGGGAGGAGTCATTGTTGGGGTTTTGAGGGGTGGGCAGCTGGGACTGACTGGACCTTGTGGGGGTTCTGTGGGTAGGAGAATGAAGGTTCCCTGCTGAGAAAATGACTTCTGAATCTAAATCTAAATGTAGCTCTGTCTCCTGGCTGGCCAGAAACAGGATAAATGACACAGTCACATTCACAGATATACTCCTGCTCATGAGCTGTTTACACCAAACAGGAGCTGGAGCCGGAAGGCTGGGCTTCAGAGGCAGAGGTGCCTCTGCTTTATGTGGCACTGTCCCATAGCTGAGCTAGCAGGGGGCCAGGGGAGCCTGGATTCTCCCCTGCCTAGGATGCTGTGCCTCTTTGCTTTAGCAAGAACCTTGGAACCCTATGTGCCAAGTAGGCTCAGGCATGGAGGAGGCAAGAGAGAGCATACACAGGTGTCCCAAGCAGGGCCATGGACGCCAATCAGCACAGGGAAGAAGGCAAGAGTCACTACAGGATGAAGGAGTAGTGTATGGGTGTATGAGAGGCAGATCTGAGAAGCTTTGGAGTAGGAAGAGGCAAGTGAGCGAGTCTGGGGATAAAGGAAGGGGCTGGTAGGAGACCTACTCAGAGCTGGAAAGAACATCAGAACTCCTTACCCAAAATGCCACAGAAGGAGCGGCCAGCATCCAAACACAGGCTCAAGCATGCCACTCCTCGCTTTAATTCCTCCATGAATTTTCCCTCTAGTATAAGCAATATGTATCTTGTTTGACAACATGGTGAGCATGGAAATATTTATTAGATGTATAATTATATCCTATCACTTGCTTTTGTGGAGAGGGGTGGGAGACGCGTGAATTGCAAAATGTCAGAAGAGGCATAATAACAATTGCATTGACGGAATCTGGGGAAAATGTTGAAAACTTAATCCAGGTTTCTTTAAAAAAAAAAAAAGAATGTCGGCTCTTTACTCTGTCTTGCAGATGAAGCTCAGCTCAGAGCCAAAGCGTGCTGTCCCAAGTTACCCAGTTAACCAATGCAGTGTCTTTTTTGTCCCTAAATCATTGGCTCCAGCTCCCTGAGCTTGTAGGTTCTGTAGCCGCTCATACATGCCAATCTATAGAGGGGACATATTCACCATTCATTCGTCTGCTCAGCAAATGCTGATCTAATACCCACTGTGTGTAGGAAGATTCAGAAATAAATAACAATAATATAATATATACAAAGATATTACTATATATTTTATAATGTGTAATAATATATAATAGTACATTAAACTATTCCAATATGATAATAATAAATCCTTCCTATGTATGACTATAATCTTGGAGGGAAGATGGAATGATAACACAGATGATAACAGTACCTCGGAGAACGCTAGGCTACCTCTAGGTGGGGGCAATGAGCCAGAGAGAAAATGCCTCTCTTGGGGTCAGCCCTCAGGATCAAACGTGATCAAGTGAGCCTAGACCCTCAAGAGCTCTTGGGCCAGAATTACAGAAGTATGAACAGACTGCTATAGAAAGCTAATGAGGGGGCAGCTGGGTAGCTCAGTGGACTGAGAGCCAGACCTAGAGACAGGAGGTCCTAGGTTCAAATCTGGCCTCAGCCACTTCCCAGCTGTGTGACCCTGGGCAAGTCACTTGACCCCCATTGCCTAGCCCTTACCACTCTTCTGCCTTGGAGCCAATACACAGCATTAACTCCAAGATGGAAGGTAAGGGTTTAAAAAAAAAATAAAGTTAATGAAAAAGAGATATTCTGGGCAGGTGTGATCAAGAAGGGCCTTATGGAAGAGTTAATACTTGAGTCAGATGTTCCAATATGGCTCAGATTTCCACAGGTTCTGGTTGAGAAGGAGGCGATTCTAAGACGTAGCATGGGAAAGTACAATCTCTGACGTGACTACACTATGCCCTTTTGTCTTTTGAAAATATCATTATTTTATACCTGAGCCCAGGATAATGATGACAATTCAAAGAGAGTGAGTAATGGTGAAGACTATCTGCCATTACCAGGGATCTGGCTCCTGATGGCCACCATTTTTCTCTCTGAAAATTCTTTGAAATGGAAGAGAATTCTCATGAAAACAAAGGGAAGTGACTTGGCACGGGCCCACAGATTTAGGCTCCTCTTGCTTCCTATAGACCTTGAAAGAGATTTCCTGGATTTTGGGTTGTGAACTTTGTGACTTTGAGTTTGGGGACTGCTAAGAGGGCCTGCAGCTGACAGTTGTCAAAAACCTCAGGCAGCTAGAAGTGATTTCCTTCTCTGCCTCTCCTGGCTTCCCTTGTTTATTCTCTGGCCTACAGTGTGGATCTAGTATATATAACCCTTCCCTTTCATTACCTTATAAGATTTTCTGGTGATCATAATTCAGGAATTCCCCAGACACACTTGAAGAGCTTGGAGGAATTTTAGGAGGTGGTAGGAGATAGATGGCTCCATAATGGACTTTTCTGTGATCAATTAGCTACCTTTGATGTTTATTTTTATTGAGTTCTCAGGTCCTGGGAATATGTGAATGTGTGTATGCCAGGGGGCAGTGTTTCTCAGACTGAGAGAGCTGATTCTATATTGATCTGGGGGTTCTAAGATAACATATTTCCTATACATAATATTTTTTGAATGAGAGTCCACATTATCTGCATCTACTAAGTGTCACAGTGGATAGAGTGCCAGGGCTAGAATCAAGAAGTCCAAAGTTCAGATCTGGCCTCAGACACTAGCCTTGGGACCCTGGGCAAGTCCTGTTTGTCTCAGTTTCCTCATCTGAAAAATGAGTGGGAGAAGGAAATGGCAAACCATTCCAATATCTTTGCTAAGAAAATCTCAAACGGGGCTATGAAGAGTCAGCCACAGCTGAAAATGATTGACAAACAACAACAGTGTTATCTCCTAATTTAGTTCTGAATCTACTATGTGGGTTTAATTTGTCTCCACTGCTTAGGACAATGCCTGGCATAGTAGGACATTAATAAATATTTATTAATGAAATGCTTAGCAGAGCAGGGGCGAGTTGCTGCTGTTTTAGAGCCCACTAGGTCCTAGCAGGCTGCTACCCTCTGGTGTCCAGAAAGAAGAACCTTTGGGGGGGGGGGTAAGATAGGAAGGGGATAAGCATTTGTATAGGGCCATGTGCCAGGTCTTGTGCTAAATATTTTACAAATATTATCTCATTTAATTCTTAAAACAATCCCATGAGGCAGGTGCTATTGTTATTCCCATTTTACATTTTTGGGAAGGCTAAGACTGCACTAGAAAATCTGACAATTCTAGGTGGCATAGATGACTTTCCATCATGGACTTAAGGGAGGTCTCACATAAACCAGCTTGAAGTGCTACCATTATGACAACAGAATACCTCAAATGTATCCTGGTGTACATATAAATGTTACATACAACCCTCAAGTCTAACACTAATCTGAACTGGAAACAAAATGTATATAGATGGATAGTTGCAAGTAAGAAGTTCACAGAGGGCACAAAGCCAAGAGTATCAGACCTGGTATCCAAATTCAATTCAGTAAATTTAACCTAAACATCCATGTACAAGCTGGAGATCCCCCAGTGGCCGGCTACCTCTTCTCTCCAGAGTGGTTGACTGTTGTTTTTTTAGTACTATAAATCACAAGCCCCCACTTCTGTGCTTCGCCCATTGCTTATCCGTTACCCAGCCAGTTTTAATTAACTTTTAGAAAGAGGTAAGAACATTTGGTACAAGACATTTGTAGGGTGCTCACTCCTACAAATACATAAAGAATCTAAGGGAAAGCAAGTTCAAGCTTAGAATATAAGGAAGTAACCCCCTGGGAGAACTTCTGCTGGAAGTTCTTTTCTCTCCTTTATGAACTCTAAAGAATTTCCCCTTAAACATGGTGCAGTTTTCTGTTAAGCTCCTTCTAATGTCCCAAAACTGCCTTTCTTCTATGTATCCAGTTTGTCCTTGATTCCCAGTGAAGAAACTAGCCTCAGATGATTTGGGGACACTGCTAGGTTCCTGCTGGGAAGACTATAATCTTCTGACCCTTCAAAATCCACAAGACTATCTTTTGGTCAAGAGGAGGCAACAGAAATTCTTCTCTTCTATCTCCAAACAATTCCATCTTGAAGACCTAGTTGAATCTACTGCTACCCCGAGCTAGTTTGCCATTTGAATATCTGGATTCTGACTTATTATTTTATACAAGACACACAGGGTATGATTAAGTTGGTTCAGTCAGCCTCCATTTTTTTAGCCTTAGGTCTTTGTTTTAATATTTCTTGTTGCCTCACAAAGTCATTGGCTTCTATTTGGTCTGTTCAAATTTTCAGGGAGTTTCTTGTTTGTGAGAGGTTTTATTTATCTCTTAAGCCTAACTGTTAATTCCCTTTCCAAATATCTCTTTCATAGCTCTCATTTGTTGTTGCTTTTTTTAATCCTTACCTTCTGCTGCACATTGATACTAAGTACTGGTTCCAAGGCAGAAGAGGTAAGGACTAGGCAATTGAGGTTAAGTGACTTTTCCAGTCATACCCCTAAGAAAGCATGTGGGGTCAGATTTGAACCCAGGACCTTCTGTTTCTGGGCCTGGCTTTCAATCCATTGTACCACCTAGCTGCCCTCCTACATATCATTTTAACACATCAGTACTTCATTACCTTTGTTATATTTCTCCTAAACTATCTGTGATTACATCTCCCAACTCTTCTCTCACTGAGGATCCTCTAGCTCTTCATCTTTTGCATGTAGACTGGATTCAATTCTGAGGGAACTTAACTCCTAAAGAGAGAGGTCAGGCTACTTTTCTTGTCCTCTGGTTCTTTAAACCTACACCCCAACCCCTTAAGGGAAAACAATCACTTAAGGTTTATTAGGCTCATATCTAGCTTAGCTGCCTGAGAGGTGGAAAGGCACCCCTTACAGGAAGTCACATGATAACATATATTCCAGAAGGAAGAACATTTGTAACTCATTGTCCTGTTAAAGGAAGGAAGGAAGGGCAAAAAGCATAGTCACTTCTTTTAAAGCCTACCAAGCGCACAGCTCTTGTTGGTTCATTATCTTGTCTTCTCTGATGCAGCGTCAGACTCCAGGGAAAGAGAAAGAGACCAGCCAGATTTTGCTGGGTCATTCCAAAATACGAAGCCCTTTAATAGTGAACCCAGGTAGCTCCATGGATTGAGAACCAGGCCCAGAGACAGGAGGTCCTGGGTTCAAATCTGGCCTCAGACACTTCCTAGCTGTGTGACCCTGGGCAAGTCACTTAACCTCCAGTACCAATCCCTTACCACTCTTCTGCCTTGGAGCACAGTATTGACTCCAAGATGGAAGGTAAGGGTTTAAAAAAAAAGTGAACCCATCTTTCCTTGGAAGTAGAACATAGACTCCATTGGCTATATTCTAGTCAGAGTACACCAATGGCTCCTGCTGTTTATACCCACTAAGCTTTTCCCCTAGTTAAATATCATGGGGAAGCCCTAGGAAATACTCTAATCTGAGCAGTTCCAGGAAGTATAGAAACCAATGAACTCCTGGCCAAGAAAATCACAGTCAGAACAGAAGACTACTCAATGTCCTGATTGTGGAAGCACCAAGGAAGATATGGGAGGGAGACAAAAGACTACCCAGTGCCTTGATCAAGGAAAACTTAGAAGGTACAGAGACTTGTTCGGTCATGTCTGACTTTTTGTGATATAGTATAGCAATATCGTCCATGGGTTGTTGTTGTTATTATTGTTTTGGGGTTTGTGGGTTTTTTTGGGGGGGGGGCAAAGATTCATCTCCAGTGGATTAAGGCAAACAGCTAATAATTGTCTGAGACTGGATTTGAACTCAGTTCTTCTGACACCAGGTTCAGCACTGCCATCTAGCTGCCTCTAACAGAAAGGGAGAGAAAACACTATTAGCACCCTTATCAAGAAAACTCAAGATGTGATCACATGGTTCGATGGGGACATGATTGGGGATGTAGACTCTAAATTATCACCCTAGTGCAATTATCAATAAATGGAAATAGGTCTCAATCAATGGCATATGTAAAAACCATTTGAACTGCGGGTTGGCTATGGGAGGGGGGAGGGAGGAGGGGAGGCAAAGAATATAAATCATGTAACCATGGGAAAATATTCTAAATTAAATAAATAAATAAAAAGAAAACTCAAGGTGGAACATAAGACTATTCAGTGCCCTGACTGGAGTGAGCCAACCACAAAGCTCTTTCTAAGGACTTTGAAGTCTGCCAGGACTCTGAGTTCAGACCCACCCAAGAAAGAAAAGACAGGACCAAACAATTTAATTACCTCATCTAAGAGAAAGGGATGGGATAGAACCTGACTCTGCTACAAAGTCCCAAATAAAGAACTGAAGCTTGAGATCTGAGTAACAGAAGTCAATGAACACAAAGAAAAATATTATGTGTCAAAAATCATCCCAAAATGAAAAATGAAGGGGGTGTCCCTTGATTGGGGAATGGTTGAACAAACTGTGGTATCTGTTGGTGATGGAATACTATTGTGCTCAAAGGAATAATGAACTGGAGGAATTTCATGTGAACTGGAAAGACCTCCAGGAACTGATGCAGAGTGAGAGGAGCAGAACCAGGAGAACATTGTACACAGAGACTGATACACTGTGGCACAATCAAATGTAATGGACTTCTCTTTTAGTGGCAATGCAATGATCCAGGACAATTCTGAGGGACTTAGGAGAAAGAACTGTGGGAACAGAAACACAGAAGAAAGACAACTGCTTGATCACATGGTTCAATGGGTATATGACTGGGGATTTTGTCTTTAAATGGTCATTCTATTGCAAATATTAGTAATATGTAAATAGGTTTTGAACAATTATACATATATAACCCAATGGAATTGCTTGTCAGCTCTGGGAGGGAGGAGGGGAGAGGAAAAGGAAACAACATGAATCATGTAACCATGGAAAAATTCTAAATTCTATTCTAAATAAGTAAATAAATTTTAAAAAAGAATCATCCAAAAAGAAAACTCAGGAATATAAGCTTAAAATGACTACAAATGGAGTCTCAGAAGAAATGGCTTGTTTTCAAGAACAAAAGTATATGAAAGAAATGAAATAAGATCAACAAAATATAATTTTAAATGAAATGAAAGTGACACAGGATAGACTTGGAAAGAGGATTTATGTCTTGGAATATATTGAAAGTGGTAAAATTTACCCAAGAAATTGACTCTGAAAATTAGAACAGATGAAACAGAAACCAACAATTCCATGACACAACAAGAAATATTGGAACAAGATCAAAAGATTAAAAAAAAACAGAAAAAAATACAAAGTTTCTACACTCAAAAAACAACTAATCTAAGCCAGGCATGTTAGCACAGACTTGTAATTCCTGCTACAGTGAGAGGCTGAGGCTGGTGGATCACTTGAGTTGAGGAGTTATGAGTTGCAGTAAGCTAAACCAGGGGCTTTGAGGTTGCCTAAATAGGGCAAAATCTTCCACATTGGAAATAAGCAAGTCAAAGCTCTAGTGTTGATCAGTAGTGGGATAGGGTTCATGAATGACAACTACATTTTAAATAACTGACAAGGGCATTTTGGGGATTCTGTCTCCAAAAAACAACCATAACTCAAACAGGCAAACGAAATAACCTGGTTCAAGAAGAGAAAACTTAAGAATCATCAGACTTAAAATCACTGCCAAAAAAAAATGCCTGAATACTATAGTTCAAAATATCATAAATGAAAACTGCCCAGATCTATGAGAACTCAAAGAACAAAGTGAAATGCTAGCTACCTCACAAAAGAAAATAAAGAATGAAAATTCACAGGAACATCATAGCCAAAATCCAGAGCTTCCAGATCAAAGAAAAATATTGCAATCAGCCATAAAGAAAGGAATCAAACACCAAGAAACCATAGTCAAGGTCATGCAAGACTTGACAGCTATCAATATAAAGGAGGGGACATCTTGCAAAGAAAAATATATATCTAAAAAAGCAAAAGAAAAAAGTTTATAACCAAGAAAAATTTCCCCACAAAACTGAATGTAATCCTATGTGAGTAGAAGGAAAAGATCTTTAACAGAATAGAGTACCTTAAAACATTCCTAACAAAAAGACTAGAGTGGAATAAAACTTTAAAATTCAAAAAAAGGAGTCAAGAGAAACTAAGAAAAGTAAATATATATGAGCAAATGAAAGGGGTAATTAAAAGATGATAATGACATATTCTAATGGAAGGGGGGGAATCATGTACTCTTTCCAAAACTTTAGGTCTTTAAGGGTCATTATTGTTGTTCAATAGTTTCAGTCATGTCTGACTCTTCATGACCCTGTTTGGAGTTTTCTTGGTAAAGATACTGAAGTGATTTGCCTCTTCCTTCTCCAGCTCATTTTACAGATGAGGAAACTGAGGGAAAGAGTTAAATGACTTGCCTAGGGTCACACAACTATTTCATATCTGCGGCAAGATTTGAATTCAGGAAGATGAGTCTTCCTGATCTAGGCCCCACACTCTATCCAGTGTGCTACTAAGCTGACTTTTAGAGGTCACAGAAGGAATTAAATACAACAATCAAAGGATGGTAGTAAAAGAAGAAAAGAAATAGAAGGAGAGAATAAGCATTTAATTAGGTACTTATTATGTTCCAACAACTGTGCCAAATGTATTTACAAAATATTATTTCATTTGATACTTATAACAACCCTTTGAGATAGATGCTATTGTTTTTACCATTTTATAGTTGAGGAAACTTAGGCAAATAAAGGTTAAGTTACTTAACTTGTTCAGATAATACTTGTCTCAAGCTGTTTTTGAATAGGTCTTTCTGACTTCAGGACCAGTTCTCTGTCTGCTGTGCAACACAGTTGCCTCTAGAATAGGGGGAAAGAAATACTCTAGGGGAGAAAGTAGAAGGAAGAGATTAACTTATTATTTCTCATAATTGGGTGCCCAAAGAGAGGAAAATATAAGTATTGAGGGAGAGGGAACCATATGAACTAAACTTTTGTCTAAACCTGACAAGGATTTACACACACACAAACCAGACATGTATTTTCCTCTCCCTGGGTACCTAATTATGAGAGAGTTTGGTGTAGAAAGGAATTAAATTCATCTTAAATTTTGAAGAGTGAAACATAAAGGGAAAATTAAGAAGCAAAAAAAGAAAAGGTGAGAATAGTCTTCAGAACCTGGGCAAGGAGAAGAGAAAAGAGATACTATAATGGAAGCAGAGCTTTCCAATTATATATCATTAGTATCAGTGACACTCCTTTTTCATTGCTATCTCCTTTATAAAGGTGGAGGCATGGAGAAAAATAAGAAAAAATAGCACAGAAGAGAATACAGAGAAATAGATATTTTAAAATCATTACCATAAATGTGAATGGAATAAACTCACCTATAAAATGGAAGAAAAGAACAGAATGGTTTAGAAAGCACATAACAAGTTTACAAGAAAGACACTTCAATCATAAAGATTTTGACAGAGGTAAAATAAGCATGTAAAGGAGAATTTATTATGTCTCATGGGAACTTTAAAAAAGCAGAAGGGGACAGCTAGGTGGCTTAGTAGATTGAGAACCAGGTCTAGAGATGAGAGATCCTGGTTCAAATATGACCTCAGACCCTTCCTAGCTGTGTGACCCTGGGCAAGTTAATTAACCCCCATTACCTAGCCCTTACTGCTCTTCTGCCTTGGAACCAATACACAGAGTTGATTCTAAGACAGAAGGTACGTTTTGTTTTTTTTTTAAAGACAGCAATGGTCATAATCTCAGACACATCATACTTAAAGGCACTATGGACAATGAAATAATATCAATGCACCAATACTTAATAGATATAATTGAATGACAAGGCATTGAAGTATTTAAAATAAGAGCTAATTGAACTATAGGGAGAAATACACAGAATAATCATTTATGAGGACCTCAATGTACACCTTTTCAGACCTTGGTAAATCTATTTTTCTTTAAACCCTTACCTTCCATCTTGGAGTCAATACTGTGTACTGGCTCCAAGGCAGAAGAATGGTAAAGGCTAGGTAATGGGGGTCAAGTGACTTGCCCAGGGTCACACAGCTGGGAAGTGTCTGGGACCTTGGTAAATCTAATAAAAATAAGGAATAAAAAAGGGATTAAATAGAATTTTATCAAGGTTAGAGATGAGAGATATCTATCAATTACTAAATGGGAATCTAAAGGGTCATACATATTTCTCAACTATGCTAGTCATCTTTACAAAAATTAACCATGCATTTGGGGCATAAAAACTTCAATAAAATGTAGAACATTTGAATTATTGAACATTTCCTTTTCTAGTTCCAGTACAATAACAATTATTTTCAATAAAAGGCCTTTGAAGAAAAGATTCAAACTAAATTGGAGAATAACTAATTTAATCCTAAAGAATTAGTAGGTCAAATGAAATTTATAGAAATAATAAATAATTTTATACTGGAGGCAGCTAGGTGGCTCAGTGGATTGAGAGCCAGCTCCAGAGACAGGAGGTCCTGGTTTCAAATCTGACCTCAGACACTTCCTAACTGTGTGATTCTGGGCAAGTCACTTAAATCCCATTGCCTAGCTCTTACTGTTCTTCTGCCTTGGAACCAATGCACATTATTGATTCAAATATGAAAAGTAAGTGTTTAAGAAATAATAATAATAATAATTCTATCCAAGAAGATGGCAAAAATGATGCAACATACCAAAACTTTTGGAATGTAGTCAATTTAGTACTTAGGGGAAAATTTTAATTGATAAACACTTGGAAAAACAAAAGAGAGAAAGAATGGACCAATGAATTAGGCATGCACTTAAAAAAAAAGACCAACATAGTAACAAATCAAAATCACTAATAAATAAAAAAGTTCTAAAAATCAATGAAAAGATTAAATAATTAAAAGAAGAAACTATTTAATTGACAAAGAAAACTAGAAGCTATTTTAAAATAAACTAATAAAACAGATAAGCCATAAACTTGTCTGATTTTAAAAGAGAGAAAAACAAAAATACCTTATCAAAAATGAAAAGAATTCACAAGAAACAAAGGAGATTAATAGAAACTATTTTGCTTATTTACAAACAATACTGATAACCTAAATTAAATAGATTCATATTTACAAAAATATAAAATGTTAAGATTAATAGGACAAGAAGTAGGGAAATTAAATATCCTAATCTCAGAAAAAGAAATTAAACGAACCATAAATGAACTTTGAAAAAAATCAGTATTGACATAACACAAACTATTGCTATAACGGAAAAAGAAAAAAATCTTACAATATTCTTTCTATGATACAAACTTGATTTTGATACCACAAGTAGAAGGAGATAAAACTGATAAAGAAAACTATAGACCAATATCCCTAATGAATAGTTACAAAAAATATAAATGAAATATTGAGAGTCTACAGCAATACATCAAAAATATTAATTATTTCTAGTTTGCATTTAGATTAGGAATGAAAGGTTGGCTTAATATTAGAAAAACTACAAACTTGCTAGTCTATTAATATCAAAATCAATAAAACTACATATTATATCAAGAGATGCTTTAAAAAGATTTTTGACTAAATATGAAACCTATGTCTTTTAAAAAGCAACACTAAAGGGGGCAGATGAGTAGCTCAGTGGATTGAGAGCCAGGCCTAGAGATGGAAGGTCCTAGGTTCAAATCTGGCCTCAGACACTTCCCAGCTGTGTGACCCTGGGCAAGTCACTTGACCCCTATTGCCTAGCCCTTACCACTCTTTCTGCCTTGGAGCCAATACACAGTATTGACTCCAAGATGGAAGGTAAGGATTAAAAAAAAAAGCAACACTAAAAAACATAGGAATAACAGAGTAAATATCATGCTTATTTACATTTATTATACTTAATATAGTAAATAGTATATATCTAAAATCCATAGCTAACATTATATATGATAGAGAAATGCTAGACTTATCCAAAAAGAATGTCCATCCTCACCACTATTATTTAAGATAGCAAAAGCAACACAACAGAGAAAATAAACTAATTGAATAAGCATTGTCAAAAAGGAAGTTTATTATGACTAATCAAATGTAAACTATATTAATATAAAATTAATTAATTAAAATGCTATGATGGCCTCTGTAGAGAACCCTAAAGATTTGACTAAAATTAATTAAAACAATAGCTTTAGCAAAATATCAGTATATAAAATTAACCTACCTACATCACCAACTTTCCTATATGTTGTCAACAAAACTCAGCAGGAAGAGATGAAAAGAAAATTTCCATTTGAATTAATGACAGACACATAATATGACATATTTGGTAGTCTACTGATCAAGATACATATAAGAACTAAGTGAATGAAACTATACAGTACTTGTAAAATAAATATTCCATACCCTCACTTCAATTAATGTAATATAATCAATGTAATTATTAAGTTTTAAATATGTAAACGCAATTGACTTTAATCTATGATTCCTTTAGGAGATGTGAGTCTTTTTGAGTAGGTCAAGAAAGAAGTAGATGATTGGCTGGTCAAATGACCAGGGTTTCAATTTAGAATCTCTAAATTTCTGACAGAATTTTGGAGCAAATCAGTCTAGTGGCTAAGCAGTAAAGAGAGGATTTCTGACTCTAGAGCACCTTAAGGAGGCAGATGCTTGCCCATATACTACACTTGGTTTATTCTCTCTCTTTTGTTTATATGAATAAAAACCGGTCTAAATATTTGGATAGATATTAATTGTTCATGGTTGGGTTGTGTCAATATAATAAAAATTATGATAGTACCTAAATTAATTTCCTATTCATCTTCATACCTATCAGATTACTAAAGGATTATGTTACAGTGCTAGGAAAAAATAATAAAATTCATCAAGAGAGTTCATGAACAAAATGAATACTTTTGTTTATGTAAAACTAAAAAACTTTTACATTAACAGAATCAATGGAGTTAAAATTTTAAAGAAAGTCATTAACTGAAGAATAGGAAGAATCCTAGAAGCAAGCTTCTTGCACAAAGTTTGATAACCTAGATATATAATGAATGGATTCAAATATGTAAAAAAAAAAGAGCTATCACTCACTAGATAAAGAGTCAAAGATATTACTAGGCAATTCCCAAGGAAGAAACCAAAGGTATCAATAATTGTGTGAAAATATATTGGAAATCAATATTGATAAGAGGAATTCCAATTAAAACAATCATGACATTCCTATCAGAATGGCAGCAATGACAAAAAAAAAACGAAAATTTGCCAATTGTAGGATGATAAGAACACTAGTGCATTGTTGGTGGAGCAGTGTCCAGTCATTCAGGAAAACAATTTGGAACTGTCCCCCAAAAGTGACTAAACTGTGCATACCAGCAATACCATTTCTGAGCTTATGCCCTAAAACAAATGGGAAATGCATCCATATTCATAGCAGAACTTTCTGTTGTTTCAAAGAACAAGAAAACAAGGAGAGAACCATCAAAGGAGATGATAAGAAATGACAAAAGAGATGGATACAGAAAAAAAAAACATAAGATGATCTATGAACTAATGCAGAGTTGAGTGAGAAAAACCAAGGGGAAAAAATTATACAAATGTAAAACACTGACATCTGTCTGTATATGTACATATAAAGAGGTACATGTGTATATGTATTCTAGTAGACCATCCTCTGTAAGATGACAGTAGATTGCATTATCAATCCTTTGGAGTAGTTATTGGTCACTGAATGGCATTGTAAAGTTTTGAAAAGTTGTTTTTCTTTATAATGTCTTAGTGTTTGAGGCAGCTGAATCACTGCCTGGAGTATAGTGAGTTAGAAGAATCTGGAGTCTGGGACACCTGAGTTCTAATCCAGCCTCAGGCTCTTATTGATTGAGTATCCCTATATGAGTCACTTAATCTATAGTTGCTTCAGTTTCCTCAACACTAAAATGGGAATAGTAACAACACCTGCCTCTCAGAGTTGCTGTGAAGATCAATGAGACAATCTTTCTAAACCACTTATCATGGTAAATGGCACATAGTAGGTGTATTTCTCTTCACTCAAAAGTCACTAGGAAGAGTAGGGGGAAGAAGAGGGACAAATAGTTTTTGGAAGGTTTGGATGCATTTATTTGTTTGTCCTCTTCTGCTATTTCCTCTGTAGTCTGGATTTTTCCTCCATAAAAATTATCCAGGGTCAATGCCTTCTTGTTCTTCTTGGTGTAGGGAAATTGTTTTTCCTGGGCATTGTTTGCCATCACTATGATGGTGTTTCCTTCCCTTTCCAGTCAGAAGTCTGAGTGAGGAGTACAGGCTCTCTGTGTATGGAGCTAAGAAGCATGGTTTTTGCCTGAGGCTACCTCTCAAGTCTCTGTAGCTTCTACGGTTTGCTCCCCTTGGCTGTACTATCTCCTCACCCAAGGTCTAAGCTCTTCAGCCTGCTGGGGTCTCAAGTCTAGCTGCTCTCAGGGGTAGGTCTTTGGTGGTCTTAGTCAGTTGCCAAGGACCTAGAGGTGCCCCTTGCTCGATCACTGATGCTAGTGCACTGGCTCTGACTCTAGCGCACTGGCTCAGTGTGTAGGGTGGGAGAGGGTTGATCAGTTTACATTTTGGTGGAAGCAATTTTGCTCCCTTATAGTGTGGAAATGCCCAAATCCCACATACCTTCAATGTTGCACCCTACTGTAGAGTACCTTCAATCATATGAATTTGGATTTTTGGGGGGCCTTTTGAGGTAGTATATATTGGTAAATGATGAGGAGAGGAGGAGTCCTGCATCTACACTGCTGCCATGTTTTCCTGGAAGTCCAGGGGACATATATTTTTGAACATAGCCAGTGTGGGAACTTATTTTGTTTAATTCTGTTTGTTTACTATAAGGTTCTTTTTTCTCAATGTGAGGATGGGTTTTGGGAAGGAAAGTAGTCCTAATAATAGTGATACTAAAAAATAAGGGAAAAGGGAGTATTGTTTTCAAGGTAGATCAAGGTAGAAGTAGGAAATTGGGGTTAAGTGACTTGCTCAGGGTGATACAGCTAGGAAGTATCTAAGGTCAAATTTGAACCCAGGACCTCCTATCTCTAGGCCTAGCTCCCCATCTACTGAGTCACCTAGCTATCTCACTTTTTTAAGCAGAGATGAGAACAAAAAGAGGTTCAAGGGCAGGTAGGTGGTGCCGTAGACAGAGAGCCAGACTTGGACACAGGAATTTCTAGATTCTAGCTGTGTGACCCTGGCCAAGTCATTGAACTCCAATTGCCTAGCCCTTGCTTCTCTTCTGCCATGGAGCTGATACTTAACATAAATTCTAAAATAGAAGATAAGGGCTTAAAAAGACAAAAGGAGATTCAAAAGGTGAGACAAACAAAACAACTTAGAAACAATGACTTTACCATCTTTTTTAAAATGAAAACTTTACGTAATAGAGATTCAGTTTCTTATACAAACCTTTTTTTCTGTTCTGTACACATGGAAATGCTCATGTTTGCAAATAATTGTCAAGTTTAGAGTTATAATTTTTTAAACAAATAGTGGTTACTTAAAACTACTGTCATTCTTTCTTGTTAGGTTAATACTTAAACATCAAAATATGAAGTATGAAATGGGATGACTGAATTAACTTTTCACATTCACTTCAACTCTGTGCTGTCAAGCAAAATACTTTTCTTCTGATAAGCCAGGCCCAGCGTGGTCCCCGTCTCAGAAATGGATGTAGTTGAAGACCCTTCTTCATGCTGTCAGGCAGCTCAGGGACCCAGGAGCCCCCAAGCCTCATAAGACTGTGTCACGCCTGGACATACCCACTTCAGGATCATAGTTTGTTCATTTATGCTCAAGAGAAAAACAAAACAGAAGAAGAACTCTGGGGTCCAGGGCCCAGGCTCAGACTTGCTTAGATACGGTGTGTGTGTGTGTGTGTGTGTGTGTGTATGTGTGTGTGTGTATGTGTGTGTATCTTGTGATTGTAGCCACCATGAAGTTTGACTGGAGAAAGGTATTCCCTTGTTCACCCCTTAAAGAAAGTCCCAGATTTATAAGGCAGAGGGGACTAAATGGTTTTTAAAATCTCCCTAGTGGACACCTCTTCCAATTCCCTCCCTCACCCCTACCCGAACACGCATGCACCCTACATTGGAATCAGAGCTAGAAGGGATCTGAGAAATCATTGCAAATTCCCTTATTTTACAAATGAGGAAATTAAAGGCTGGACATTCACTGATTTGGCCTGGTCACAGTTAAGTAAGTAGCAGAATTGAGGTTCCGACTAACGTTCTCTGGCTCTAAGGTCAGAACTCTGTCTCGTACACCACAGTGACTAATTCCATTTATCAGAAGTCTTTAAGCCAATGTTCGATGGCTCCATTGTTGGGGTTGTTGTAGATGGGACCCAGGATTTAAGGAGAGTTTGTGCTACATGACCTTTGAGGTCTCTTCCCACCCTATGTCAATGGTATCATAAAGATGGAAAGAAAATATGGCAACAGGTGGATTGCCAATGAATGATTAAGCTGATACTTCCCTGGCTTTTTTCAGCCCATACCTAAAACCCCACATTCTACAGGAAGTCATTCCCCAATTCCTCTAATACACTTAGTGCCTTCTCTGTTGATTATCTCCATTTTCTCCTATACATATGTGCATATCACCTGCTCCGTTAGACTGTGAGCACTTTGAAGACAGGGACTATTTGTTGCCTTTCTTTGTACCCGTAGCATACAGTGTGTTGCCTGGAACTTTGTAAGCATGTAATAAATATATAGTAGAGGAAGGTAGGTGATGCAATGGATAGAGATAGATTGGCTAGAATCATGAAGACTTGTGTTCAAATGTGACCCACTTACTAGTTTGGTAACCCTGGGTAAGTCACTGTCTGCCTCAGTTTCCCAAACTGTAAAATTAGGATTATACTAGCACCTAACTCACAGAGTTGTATCAAATGAGATAATACTCTTAAGAGTGTTTAGCACAGTCCTTGGCACAAGTAGGCACTTACCATGTCTGTTTTCTCTCCTCCTACTTTTTTTGATAACTTGATTTTGTTTGGGAAGTTCCTAATGACCACTATGAAGATGAAGAACTTGCTTAAGATAGTACTTTAGGAATATTCATTAGCTAGTGGGTGGAAAAATTTGGAGTCCCACCTTCATTCTGTCTCTCCAGGGCTGGAGGCAGGCTCTCCTTCCCTTCCTGAGAAGCTACTCCCACAGTATCCAGTTAGGAACACAAGGTATTGGTTTATAGATCTTTGACCCTCCCAATAATCTTTTAGATCCCAGAAGTCTTTAACTGATGTGACTCCTCTGAGTAGACTTGTGTGCTTGTGGGCATGGGCAGTTTCATTTTATATTTGCATATCATAGGTTGCAAACTGAATTAGATGCTAGCCTAGAATGGCACTTTTCCTTTTTAGCAAATCTTTATTTGAGGGAGACAGTGAAATTGGAGTAGGTAGGGACAGGCCAACTCCATCAAAGAGATACAGACTTCTTGTCCTGAGGCTTATCATTGATACTTCCACAGACAGAGCTAAGTAGCTGTGCCCTCTCCCTAGCAGATCAAAGAAACATTGGACTAAAAAAGGATGTCTTGTGGGATCTCTATCCTCAAGGACTTGTCACCTGCCTCCCATCTCCTCACAGGCTCATGTGCCTTTTTACAAAGTCCCTGCATGGACCCAGAGATGTGGGAATCTTTAGTATATTGGAGAAGGAGAAAGAAAGAGGAAGAGAATAAGCATTTATATAGCACCTACTATGTGGCAAGAGATTTACACATATTGTTTCATTTGATCCCTGTAAGGGAGGTGCCGTTATTTTCCCCTTTTTACATTTGAAGAAATAAGTGACTTGCCCAGAATCACACAATAACAAGTGTATGAAGCTAGATTTGAATGCAGATCTTTCTGCTTTATCCACTACACCCCATCTGCCCTTGCTAAATTAGTTTGTATACAGGCCCTTCCCCAAAGCCATACATCATGGAGTTTCCCCTGAGTTCTCTGCTGACCCCAGCCCCAGAACATCCTGGAAGTATAGATCCCCTCCATCTCTGTTCCATCTTCTTCCCCCTACACCAAGCCACCCTGGAAATTATTGTAGAGGGTTTTGGAGTCCAAGAGAGATGAAGGCAGAAGTCTGGAATGGAGTGGGGGAACTGCATGTTCTGTATAATGCAGGGTATTGGAGGCTGCCAGGATCTGAGAGTGGATCAGAAGATTTTCTCCACCTGAATGATGTCACTCGTCCCTAGAAGTGAAGTGTGCGGGGATCATCACAGAAGATCCCATCACTGATGTCATAAGCAAGCCTCTGAACGGGCTAGCCAGCCTCTGCCAGCAAAATCTTTGCCCCTCACGATCCCCAACACTAATTTCTAGTACCTTTTTCAAGAATGTGGACAGCTCCCCAGTTATGTGGGATATTGCCCATTCTCCCAAGATGCTCCGGGGTCTGAATTGGCCCTTGGTGGGTTTGGGGGAGACAGGAGCTGGGGAGGGGGGAGCTGAGAGTGAGAGCCAGGCCCATCTGAGGTCGGGGGAGTGAATGCAGCATTGTTGGCCAGGGCCAGAGTCACAGATAATTACCTCAATTAGTGACAATGGGAGAGTAATAAATACAGGCTTAGTGTCTCCTACCCCACCAGGGCTCCGAAGATTAATCCAGCCTGACGGGCCAGCCCTGAAAGGCATGATGGACAATTCATTAAACTCCCCAAATGCCCCACAACCTGGGCGTGAAGGCTGAGTTAGCCCCCCGGGGCCTGCGCCTTTGTCCTGATTGTGTGTCTCCGCCACAGCAGAGTCGGGCAGTCCCCAGAGATGGGGAGGTGAGTGGGGGTCCCCCAGCCTGGCCAGGCGGCGGGAGGATTAGGCCAAAGTCCGGCCCTGGTTGCCCTGGCACGATGGGCTGACTGGGCTGGAATGTCCTTTGGGGGGGAGCGGGACGAGCGGAGGGGCGGGGCAACAAGGTGGGGTAAGGGAGGGGGCACACAAAACCAGGAGGCAGGAGGAGTTAATTAGACGCCAATGGGGAGAGGGAAGGACCACAATAAAACCCAGAGGACTGCCTGGGTCGCCCCCTCACTTCCGAGGATTAATGTGGGGGAGGGCCAGGAAGGAGAGGGCACAGGTCCTGGGAGGGAGCTGCATTCTCCTACCCTTTCGCTCAGCATGGCACCTTGTGACCATGTCATTCCGCGCAGGTCTCAGAGGCTGGCGTCTCCCACGGCCCTTCTGGAGAGAGATCGCCAGGACCTGCCTCACCTGCAGTCAGTCCCCCAGGCCCAGCAGGAGCCCCGGAGAGGCAGGGTGTCGCAGGGAGCATTTCCCCCATTTCACTTCGACCAGAGGAGGTCGAGGAAGAATTAGCACTGCCCCACCCCCAAGCCTTCCCCTGGTCAGGGGGGGAAACCAGGACTTTTACTTCCCAGGCTGGTCCCGGGTCTGTTCTGAGCAGACTCAGGCTTCCATGGGAGAGTTATTTCAAGCTGCTGGCCCTGTCTCTGTGGCGTGTGGATGTGGATGTCTATTATCTGTCTCTACAGCCCTCCAGAATGGGAATGCAGGCCCGTGAGGGGCTTCTTGGTCCCCGGATCTATTTGTGTGAGAGCAGGAATACGAGGGAGGGGATGCCCTTTGGGTTTCTCTGGAGATTGACCTTCCTCTGGGCCATATCCTTAGGAGATCCCACCAGGCCTGGCTGGGGCAGCCCTGTGACCCCTTTGCTTCTCCGGCCTGGGCAAAATCCTGATTTGCAGCAGAGTGTCCAGGACCCTTTGGGGCCCTGCTGTTGCTACTCTCCATAGAAAAGGCAGCTCATTGCAGGGATTCTTGGAAAAGGGCCCCATGGCCTTCCAGGGGAGTCCCAACCTGGTTCCTCAACCCTAGACCTGGGGGTGTAGGGTAACCCTCTCTCCATTCCTAGGAACCACCCCCACACCTGGCCCTTCCTCAGGGAATGACAGGGGAGCTATTTGAAGGCAGCTCCCCTGGCATATTTATAACCTGCCTCTCACTGGATGCTGCTTTTAGCCCAGACGTGTATGTGTGTGTGTGTGTGTGTGTGTGTGTGTGAATGTGCATGTGTGTGGGGGGGCTCTGTCTCAAGTTGGACGCCCTGTCTGGGTGTGGAAAGAGTGAGTAAGGGTGAGTGGTGGGCAGTTCGGCATGGATATTCCTGCTCACACCACAGCCAAACAGCTTATTTTCTCCTCTCTTTGTTATTTTTCTCCCTCTGGGCTGGTGAGCAGGATTTAGCTGGCGCTAAGGGGGGTGGGAGGTGGGGAGCTGAACCCCAGGGTATTTGCAGCCCCACTGACAAGGTTTTTCCAGGGTGCAAATGCTGAGGCGTTTGCTACAGGCATGCTGGACCCCCCAGACAACTTGATGCATGCCAACCCCTCCACCCAGCTCTTAGGTCTGTCCTTCCTGCCTTTCCTCCCTCCAATCCTGGAATTTTTCAGTGGCAACCCCACCCCTTGATTCACTAATGCCAGCCCACATGCCAGGGCTCTGGCACCAACTGGAACAAGGTAGTGCCACTGGTTTCCTTCTCCTACTTGAGCAAAGCTTCCTTTGCCCCTGCCCCTGCCCCTGCCCCAGATGATCCCATTCTAGCTTTCTAAGTGGCCTGCCTCTCCTGCTTCCCAGTTTCCTAAGAAGTCTTGGAATGAAGAGATATGCTCTCCACACTTGGAGGGGGCTGTCCAGATCGATGTCTCTTACCTAGCTCCATTATGTGGTCCTCATGCAGACTGTGAGGTAGTCACTGGGCAGCTGACATTAGCTCTATTGGACAGGAAAAGGGGGAAATCAAGCAAGATGTCCCCAGTAATACAACTTCTGGGGAAAGAACTAGAACCCCAGGTCTCCAAGGCCACAGCACCTCTTCCTTGTCTTCAGACTTCTTTATTTCCATTCACCTCCTTTCCCTAAGGTGCAGTAATGAGGGAGACAGAAGCTTCCTGGGTTGAGGGGTCCAACAATGGAAAGAGAAAGAAGCTCTCTAGGTTCAGTCTTGTAATAGATGCTTTCCCTGGGGCATTCTTCTCTATGCTTTTCACTGTCCCCACATGCCCTTGCATTCCCCATTCCTCAAAACCTTCTCCTCTCCAGAGTTAATTCATTCTTTCTCCCTTCGGGCTGAGGACCAGGATTTAGCTGGTGCATGGGGTAAGTATAAGGAAAAGGCTGGATGCTTAGCTTAAAGGTTTTTGCCTTTTGAGAAGCACAGGAGATTTGGTAAATGATAAACAGTCAGGGTTATGATTAGGGTTCAGGGTTCATGAGGAAGGTGCTGCTTAGGTCTAGGTTAGGATAGAGGCACTTAAGAACTTGTCCAGTGTAGAATGGATGCTCTGTTTAGTGTAAGGACCACAGTCCAGTTTTAGACAGCATTGGCTTGGGGCCAGGGTTGAGGAAGTTATTCAGCATTTATGGGATGAGTTTAAGATGACATTTTGGTGAAGATTGTGTTTATAGAATTTGGCTCCTGATTCCTTTGCCCTCTGCTTCCTTCCTAGATCCCTTTCATTTCTAAATCCTGTGGTCCTTTGATTCTTACCCATCAGTTCTGATCTTTGAAATCTAGAATGCCATCATGGGTTTCTTGGGACTTCCATACTTCAGAGTGGAAGTTCTCTTTGGTGTTAGTAGCCTTACTAGGAGAGTTGCCTGTCTTCTGTGACTTCTTTCCTATTAAAAAATTCTCAAAGCTCCAGCCAGGACAGATGGGCCTTGGAGCCTCACTCCCATCATCATCATCATCATCATCAAGCCTGACAGTTTCACTGAAGTTTTTACTTCCAAGCACTTTTACATCTATGATCTCATGAATAACCCTGGGAGTTAATTTGGGCAGGTACAATGGATTCCTACTCTGCCAGTGAAGAAATTCAGGAATCATGTAAGCAGGAAGGAAAGAAGTGGATTAGAGTGGGGATCATGGTTTAGTGGAAAGATGACTAGAATTTGAGGTAAGAGGCTTGGGTTTGAATCCAATCTCTGCTAATTGATAGCTGAGGAGCCTTTACATGAGTCCCTTAACTTCTCTAAGCATCAATTTTCTCCTTCAGAAAATGAAAGGGTTATATTAGATAATATCTCAAGATCCTTTCCGTCTCTAAGTCCTATCATTCTATAATGTAACACAAAATAACATAAATGGAGGTGTAGAGGAGGATAAGTGACTTTTCTGAGATCACACAGCTTTTTAGTGACAGAGGACCCACATTAAGGACTTCCCTAATTGTCCCCTTTCCACAGGAGAAGAGGGTCCACCAGTGGCCTCAGCAGGGTCAACTGGAGGTCAAAGATCCTGAATCTCTGGCCTGACCCCTGTTAAGTGCCCAAGTCTGTTCATATTACCCCTTCCTGAGGCCTCTCTTTCCCCCTGGGCTGCTGGAAATAGAAAAATCCTTGCTGAGGAAAAGTGGGGTTAGCACCAACAATGGAATGTTCAAGGAAAAAGCCATTTATATCACTGATAAAAAATAGAGATTTTATTCTGCAAAGGAGAATACTACAGGGGACAATGGGTGCACAGAAGAGAAATGTTGGTTTCTGTGACCAAAGATATCTTTGTGAATCTATAAAAGAGAAATGGGAGAAGGAACAGGGCAGGGCCAGAGGACAAGAGGAGAAATTGTGGAACAGAGTCTGGAGGTAGGGGTGGTACTGTGGATCAGGCTGGGACCCAGCACAATAAATATTTTATTTACAAGAACCAAATCCTCAGCTTGGTATCCACAGTTCAGTGCAAATTATTTACACACTGACTAGGGAGGAGGCTGGGAAAGGGTGAGAGTGGGGACATAGTAGGCAGAACTCACAGCTGTTCAATGGCCCCATCACAGAGGCTGGGTGGAAGGTGACCTCTTCTGGGTCTCCCTAACCCCATTAGACACATCACTACAGCTGACCGCCCCTGGAACTTTTCTGCCCCTTCTTTAGGTAAGGAGAGAGGTGGGCACTGCCTAGTTTGATGCGTGGAGGCTGGGTCCCAGGTCTCGCTGCCTGCCCAGCTTTCTGCCCAGGAAAGTCTGTGGGGACCAGAGGAGAAAAGGCAAAAGACAGAGCTAAGAACAGTGGGAGGAATCAGAAAGAAAAGAGAGAAAAGAAAGAAGGACTATGCGGAGCGGAAGGACGCTAGGGAAGTCCACTATCAAAGCCGGTGGTGGTTTCTCTCTCTAACTTCTATAAGCCCCAGGAGGTTGGAAGAATTGAAATCATCTCCTTTTCTGTGCTGGGTGCAAATGGGTCTGAGCTCAGGACTTCACAGAAGAGAAGGAAGGAAGCAGTGCTGCAGAGTATTTCCCCCAGGGAAAACTCGGGGGGCGCGGGGGGGGGGGAGGGGGGGATTGCTATGAGAAAGACGGGAGGGCTCACACACCGGCCTTTATAGCAGTGTGGGTTCCGGTTCACCCCAAGCAAGAGATTTGGGGTTCCCTTGACTGACCTGGGAAGTATGGAATGGGGAGATAGGACAGAGGAGTGCCAAGAGAGTCTGTGAAGGAGGGGAGGGATGGAATAGGGACATTCAAGGACGATGGGAAATGAGGGGCCTGGATTCTGGCCTGGGAATTCCTGGGATTCCCGGGGTGAAGGGTTGCCGGGGTGGGGGTGGGGGATGACTGCAGTGCTGGGCAGGAGGCCAGAGGGTAGTAGTGTTCCTCGGAGGCTGTGGGGTCACAGGCTCCCTCACAGACATTCGTGCAGCACTCGCGTATGGGTGCAGTTGCGGCAGCTGACGTGGCAGCACCAATGGAAGGTGCAGTTACAGCGCTCAGTTACGCGCTGCGTGCGCGTGCGGTGACCTCGGCCGCAGCACAGGAGCTCGCAGCCGTCCAGGGCAGGGGAAGAGCTGTTGCAGGCCCGGCCTGTGGTGCCCGCTGTGCCCATGCGACCGCTGTAGGTGCAGAAATTGGGCGATTTCTCGAAATACACGAGGTCGTGCGGTGAGGGAGGCTTGTGGGCGGGGTCTTCCGGCTCGAGGCGCAGTAGCTCCGCGCGGGATGCGCGATTATTACCTCGGTTGCCATAGAGCACACGCGAGGCGCCGTCAAAGCGGTCCCGCAGCACATCGCCCACCGCGCGGAGCGTGGGCAATCTCATCCAGCACGTGCGCACAGTGCACGAGCCCGACATCCCGTGGCACTTGCACTCTTGGCGCATCTCCGAGAACACTGTCTGTGGGAAAGAGACAGTCGTCATTTTCTGTAGCTTCGCCTGACCATCCTACTTCCTTAAAAGCATCCGGTCACCTTCCCTAAGTACAGCCCCCTCCTAGGGCAGGCAAGACCACAGTGGCTGGACCTTTTAATTCCATCCGCTTCCTTTCTTTCCTGCTGACTTGCCTTCGAAGTGGGGAAAGCACTGCATTTGGAATCGAAAAGGCTGTGCTGGAGCTCTGGATCTACCACTTAACTGGGCAAATCAAAATATGTAAAGGAGGAAACTGGGCCAGCTGTTTTCTACTGTCTCTCCGCCGTCTCTTATCCTCCGATTCCAAAGCCTTTCCGGCCATTTATCCCCAGGGTTGGGTTGTCTGACCAGTGGATCCGCTCACCTAAGCCCAGCTTTCCCAGGCTTTTCGGCTACACAATCTGCTCTCACATAAATTTACCTTAACCTACACCCACATCCTCACCCCGACCCCCACATAACCTTGCTAACCTGGGCACACTAACTGCCCCCTCTTCCGCATACCCACACTCTTGCTAAGCCGAGGTCTGGTTTTTTAAAATTTATTGTGAGTCCTTACTATGAAATTCTTATCCCCCTCATCATGCATCTCCCCCCCCACCACCACACACTCCCTTTACCGTGCGCCCCGCCTCGTTGTTGTGAAGGTTCATGAGGAAACGCAGGTCTCTCCCCTTCTCCCCAGAATCCACAAATTCTCGACCAAAAAGGCGGCCAAAATCGATGTTGTCACTGCAACCTCCCCAGTGCCAGTCCGGACCCCCAGGGCCACGCCGCCGGTAGTCACACGTACAAGATTCTATGGAACCCTCGGAACAGGAGCGAGCGACAGAGTGTGTCACTCCAGCAGATGTGATGGCGAAGATAAAGGCGGTTTCTCGACATCCTGGTAGCGGAAGAAGAATGAGTGTCACTGGGGTAGGTGGTGATGGTGGGGTTACCGGTGGATGGGAGGTTCTGGAAACATCATTTGGGACCCAGGAGTTCTGGGCATATGCATAGACACATTCCCCTACATTCCTTGGCTTGCAAACCGCAAGACACGAGCATACACACACTCTCACATCCAGCAAGCATTTTGATTGCTAAGGGTAGTTGAAGATGAAGAAATGGAGCCTACAGCTCCTTCCTGCCTCAGTTTCTCTAGCCTTCATCTGGAAAAGAAGGGGGTAGTTTGAAAGGAAAAGATGGGTAGGCTGGAAAGACTGAACTGATCCGGCGCCCTCGGTAGCCACTTATGGGTATCTAAACTTCCTACACTTACACCCCGCCCCGCAGCGCAGCCTCTGCTGTACTGTACTGGAGTGACCGAGAGCTATCTAATTCCTAGGAGCAGCTAAGTGTCAGCTTCCCTGGAAGAGAGAGGAGAAAATAGGATTTGGGGTGGGGGTAGTGTCCTGCACACCACATAGAAAGTGGGCAACCCCCATCTGTCGATTGATTGATTGTGTCTGGATGCGCTCTGGGACTTGAGCTCCAATCCGCTCCTAGCCCAGGGCTGACGGTATCTTGGCTAAAGCGGCCCCAGAAATCTACCTATCCCTTAGTGTGACCTTTGTCCGCCTCGTCCCACAATCTCCTCCCTCCCGCCCTCTCCCAGACTGTTTCCTCCCAGCCCAGCAACTTCCCCAGCGCGCACCTCGGTTGACTATTTTGCCGAAAACGTGGGGCCCTGAAGCCGTGGGGCAGTTCCAGCGTCGATTCCGAAACTGCCACTTGCACTCCCTCACAGCGCTCTGCAGACCTCCGCTCACGCTGTGCAAGATCCCCGGGTTTTGCCGAATTAGCCGCCGCTGCTTGCGGCTAAGCAACTGCAGACTTGGTTCCAGCACCAGTTGCAAGCTCTTTGAGTCGGTCAGCAGGTTGGTGGAGGACGCCACATTCACTATTCCCCTGGGGTCGGACACGGATGTCAGGGGCTCAGGCTTAGCTCGGACTCTTAGATCCCTGTCTAGCCCCACCAAAAGAGCTGACACCCTACCCAATCCCATTCCGTTTCATTCAACAAACAGGTAGTAAATGTCTACCAAACCACTGTATTCCCTTCTCTGCTGCAACGAAGTCAGACTGCAGCAGGATGATGAAAGCATCATAGTCATAAAACCCAGGTGCCTGGGTTCAGAGGCTCCTCTACAATTGGAACTAGGCACTTGCATTTCGATTCCCAGGCAGTTTCTGTCCCCAGACATACCCATTCTACACGCACACACCCTCCCCAACCCGCGACACACAACTGCTCTGTGTAGACCGCTGAGTGGCAATTGACTGAGACCCAAACAGATGACAAACTCTCTGTTCCTGTGTGTGTGTGTGTGTGTGTGTGTGTGTGTGTGTGTGTGTGTGTGTGTGAGCGAGCGAGCGAGAGAGAGAGAGAGAGAGAGAGAGAGAGAGAGAGAGAGAGAGAGAGAGAGAGAGAGAGAGAAACTGCAGTTCGGTTGAATCAAGGAAAACCCAGGACCGGTGTGACCATTTGAGCTACAGTTGGATTGGGGGGCGGGGAGGGGGCGTAGAAGGGAGAAAAGCAGCAAACTTAGAGGAAAGGGGAGAAGTGTTGGGAGATGTGCAGTTCTTGGGATTAGTAGGAGTCGCAGAGCCAGGAGCACAGAAGAGCTGAGACCAGAGTCTCGGAGAGGAACTATACCACCAAAGCCGCAGCCTCAGACTGCAACTTTGGACAGCTCTGGACAGCTCCGAGCCCCTCTTTAGTCTCCCAGGCTCTTTCTCCCTCCCAGCCTTATTCTCTGAGAATTCTTCCCTCCTCTTCCTCCCCCTCCCCCAAGGAATGGAGCGTATGTGTAAGAATGCGCAATGTCTCTCAGGTCTGTCCATCTGTCTCCGTGTATTTGAGACTTGAGTGGAAAACGTGGGGTTAGCAGCCCCGACTCCAGAGTCCCCTGACCTCGGATCACTCACCACCATCTGCCGCTGCTGTTGGCGGCCAGAACTCCAGGCATAGCCGCGAACGCCAGCAGTGTTGCGGCTCCCCAGCTCAAAAGCAGAGTTTCGGCCCCCATTATCAGTCTCTGGCGAGCTGGGACTAGACTGCTTCCCGCTATGGCGGGGCAGGACAGGCGGCGTGGGCCCCGGTTCCCAGGATCCCCGAATCGGATCTAAAAATTCCTGGTCCAGGTGACGGCTTGCAGCATGGCTTGCAGGGTTGCTAAGCGAGGTCCGGGCCCGGCTGACAGCCTGGAGTCTCCTAGGACAGCAGCAGCAGCACCTCTTATAGCTGGGGTCCGGACAAGGAGGGTGCTCGGGCCGGGCCAGGCCGGGCCTCCACACAGGGGCGCACGGGAGAGGGGCTCAGACAATGGACAGCAGGGCCTTACGGAGCTCTGACTCTTCTGCCTGCGGAGCTGGCTGGCTGGCTGGCCGTCGGGGCTCACCCCCCCCCGTCCCTGGCTTCAGGGCTCCCGCCCCCCAGTCTAAGCACCGGCTGTGGACCCCTCCCCTCGGGATTCCCTCCTACGCGCTTCAGCCTCACTCCTCCCCCCTACCCGGGTCCGTCGAGGCCAAACCAGGCAAGTCAGGTGGCCGGCAGAGGGAGCGGCAAATGCAGACTTGCAAGAGATCTGGCCCTGGAGCCCCCAGTCCGGTTACCCCAGCCGCAGTCCCGCCTTCCCCCACCCCGCCCCCCGCATTGGGCTGTACTTTCGACGTCACCTCAGCTTCTACCGCCCCTACCCCCCACCCCAAGAGTCCACAGGCTGCGGTCTGAGAATGGGACGCGGGGGAGAAACCACCCCACCCAGGAACCCCAGACAGCCGGCCTGGGGGAGGAGGGAGACACTGCGGGCAGTGGTCAGGGGAGTCCCAGAGATGGGGGAGGGAAGAGAGAGGCAGGACAGGATTGCAGAGAGCGTGGGAGAAAGATTGGGGTGGGGGGTGGGGAGACAACGAAGAGTGACTGAAACCAAGTGGCGGGAGAAACAGCAGAGAACCACAGTCTGGGGGTAGAAGGGTGGGAAGAATGAATTCAAATTCACCCTCTGTAAAGGTGTACATATGTACGTTTGTGCCTGTACAAGTGTGCAAATCTCTCTGTATGTGTGGAAACCTCATTTTAGATGGTACCATTGGAATGTATAAGCGTGTGGATGTCTTTGGGAATGTGTGCCTGGACATGTACCGTATCTGAGGACGAATTATGAATGAATTCCGATTGGAATGTCCTCACCTGTGGAGTAGCAGGCATGGTTAGAACAGCAAAAGGAAGGAAGGTGTCTGAGTCTGCCTGTAGAGGTGAGTGGATGAGTGTGTGGGGTGGGGGAGAATGGGAGGGGTGTGAATGTGTCATCTTGTGTCATGCAGTGGCATGTGTCATTCTAAGGGTGTTGTCCCATGTCTGTTTGTGGGGGACAGGAGAGGTGGTCTGAGACCTGGTACCACTCCAACTTGGAAACTGACAGGAGAGAAAAGGGAGGATCAATGAGGGCAGCAGCCAAGATTGGGAAGGTGAGAGGATGAAAAGAGAAGACACAAATACTGAGTCAGGAGGAAAAGGGCCAAGTGATGGAAGTGACAGCAAAAGGGGTCCATGTGTGTCCCTCAGGCATTTATGTCTTCCAGTTTTTCTGTCTGTTTTCCCCTGGATTTCTCTCTCTCCAAGTCCCTTTGCCTGTTTTCTAAGAGACTGCCCAAATCCTTACTCCATCAACTCTAACATACAGCTGTTATCCCTGCCTTGTCATCCTACCCTTCTGCTGGTCCAAGGATCCAGAGATGTAGAGATAGTTGAAATTCCTGGTCTGGAATTTAGGCCATGCAACTTAGTTGGTCCTCACCACGAAGACAAAAATAGGATGCCACAGAAAAGGAAAGGTAAATGCAAGGAAAAACAGCCTTGTCCTCACCTCTAAGATTTAGAGAGTTTTATGTGATTCTATAAAAATGGAACAAGTCAATTCAACAAATGTCTATTTACTGTGTGGCCACAGCCTAGTAGAGAAGATCAGGAAAATTAGTTCTCTGATCAATTGGTAAACAGGTCTTTTTCAGAGACTTTTGAAATTGTCCATCCCTGTAAAATTTGAAAAATCTTACTAGCATTTTAAGAGGATGAAGACCACTCATCATTAAATCTCAGTAATCATCAGTGGGGGTGCTCCAAGATGAACTGGCATCATGAACTGGTATGTTCTGGGTTGCCAAACATATTTGATCCAGTTCACCAAAAGGAAAAGCCATTTGGAGTGTTGCTGCATGTGTGTGCTAATGTAGTCATTAGTATGGGCATTAGAAAATACACAAAAATAGACATTTTAAATAGATGAGATAAATATTAAAGTATCCTAAAGTCATTAGAGGTCCTGGAGTGGCATTAGGACTGCTCATAAGGAAAATCACTTTAGGATTAAAAAAATATATTTTTTGTTTTGTTCCTCCATTACAGGAAGAAACCCCCCATTTTTAATCTTTGTGGTTTTAAAAGTTTGAGTCAAATTTTCATCTTTCCTACCTCCTTCCTTCCCCACTCCCTGAAATGGAAAATAATCTAGTAGAGAGGAAGATCACATTGGTAGCTACTTCAAATGGTCAACAACCATTCATTAAGCCATTAAGTGCAAGAAAAATGAATCCCTTAGAAATCTTTGAGCATCTTTTCCAACACTTTAGGGAATGGTCAAATTATATGGCATATTTATGTAATGGAATACTGCTATGTCACTGGAAAGTCATGTGTGAACTGATGCAGAGTGAAGCAAGCAGAACCAAGAGAACAAATTGTCCCTTAATAACAACACTGAAAACAAAACCTTTGAAAGACCTAACATCGATCAATGCAATGACCAACTACAACACCAAAGGAATGTTCATGAACCATGTTTCTCAACTGTGGATTTGGAGGTGATGGGACTAAAGGTGCTAACTGAGACAGATATTTTTGTTTATGGCCAGTGTTTGGATTTGTATTTCTTAACCATTTTATTTGTTAGGAGAAGGAGTATTTTTTAAAATATGAGCCAGAAGTGGGGCTAATGATAGTGATTTTTAAAAAAAGATGTAAAAAATATAAAGAAAAGAAGCCCAATGAAACATTTGAAATGCACTAAAGAAAATAGAAGGAAATCCAAAGTGAGACAACCAGGGTAGCTTTGAAATTAACATGTTGAATTTATTATATATATTTTTAATGCTAAGCTGTACATAAGAGAAATTTAGTTTCACATAATAATCTTTTTCTACTCTTATTTGCATATAAAATATTTGTGTTTATTGATATTTGTCAAGTTCAGAATAACAAAAAAATTATCCACATGAAAAAAGACTATCTCAAATAAATCCTCAGGTGGTAATCCATGGTTCAGTATCATGTGTTACCAAGGAATATGATACTTATAAAAAATCTATACAAAATAATACCTAAGTACAGGTGAGATGGAATAGTAGAGTGAAAAGAGCATTGGATTTGGGAATCAGAGAAACTGGATTCAAATCCATTTTTCCTGTTTACTATCAGTATGATCTTTAGCAAGTTACTTAAACTTAAGTGTTACTTAAGCCATCTCCTGGCTTCCTTGACTTCTATCAAGTTACTTTAAGTCTCTGGACCTCAATGTCCTCATTTGTAAAGTTAGAACATTAGAATAGATTATCTCCAAGTTCTAAACCTATACATTAAGTTCCACTGGATCTAAATAAGTGGTTCTTTGATCCAATGAAAGAAATACAAATAAAAGGCTATGTGAGGGCTGAGAAAGAAAGGTTAAGACATGAACATGTAGCCTCTTACAGAAGACCATAAGAGAGAAATGGTATTAGAGGTGAAGAAGAGGGGAGAGTCACCAAGGTTTCAAATATGGGAAACTAGATGATAGACTGATAAACAAAAATAGAGAATTCAGGAGTAGGAAAAGTTTTTGAGGAAAAGCTGTTTTAGACATGTTGAATTTGAGGAATCTTAGTGGGACACAGGGAATGTTGATCTGGAATTTAGAAGAGAGATCAGAGCTGGAGATATAGATTGTGTAAAGGTGTTAGCTGAACCCTTGGGAGTGAATAAGCTTGCCTTGGAGGAGAGTCTAAGGAATGAAGAGAAGAGAGTCAAAGGGAGCACTCTGAGGAATACTTGCCTGCAGATGTTAGGAAGAAGGAAATGGAGCAAGTAAAAGAGAGATTAAATGTACTAGGTGAGACAAGGAGAAAAGAGGGAAAGTGACAATGATTAAGATAGTCATTGAGAAGAATGACTAAATAGACTAGAACAGAAGGATCAACAATAACAGTGATGACTTTTTTTTTCTTGGTCCAGACTCATTTGTAACTTATAGTCTGTCTTAGAATTTCCTGAGTCACCCAGAGGTTGAAATGACTTGCTCCTGGTGACACAGTATGTGTCAAGGGCATAACTGGAAACCAGGTGTTCTGACTTCATTGCTTTACCCCTATACATTTTGCCAAGCTTTCTCTCAGTGGTTAAGTACTTAAGTGGAACTGTGATCTCATCAAGTAGAGAGTTCTTTCTGATAATATGGATCATATCTATCCGCCCCTGTCTATCTTGTGTGATTCTTGTCCATCTCCTCCAATAATTATCAATCACCCTCTTTTTTATTCATTTATTTATTTTTAAACCCTTACCTTCTGTCCTGGAATCAATACTGTGTCAATACACTTCTGCTCCAATGTAGAAGAGTGGTAAGGACTAGGCAATGGGGGTCAAGTGACTTGCCCAGGGTCACACAGCTGGGAAGTGTCTGAGGCCAGATTTGAACCTAGGACCTCCCTTCTCTAGGCCTGACTCTCAATCCCCTAAGCCACCCAGTTGACCCCCCCCACCCTCTTCTTTTGATGGTCTTTCCCTTTGGGTCTGTGACACTGCATTCTCCAGAACCTCCTCCTTCCTTAAGGTTCTGTCTTAGACCCTTTTCTCTCTCTATGCTAGGGATTCTCAAACTGTGATCTGGGGCTACCTGAAGGTCCATAACATTCTTTCAAAGTGTGTATTAGGTCAAAACTATTTTCAGAATTATTAACATATTTCATTTCTAATACAATAGATATCCATAAATATAACTCACATAAACAAAAACTCTTTGAGGACTCCTCAATAGTTTTTAAAGGGAGAGATTTAAAGAGAGAAATTTTGACCAGAAACCAAAACTTTTGAAAACCACTGAGAATGCACTTTTCTCCTTGGTGATCTTATCAACTCACATGAATTAAATTATCATCCATATGCAGATGATTCTCATCTCTACTTCTCCATCACTAACCTCTCTCTTAACCTCCAGCCTCTCGTCTCTAGCTTCCTATTGGACATCTGTGACTGGATGTCCCATAAATATCAAAAACTCAACATATCCAAAATTGAAATAATAATCTTTTTTTATTTTATTGTTAAATTCTTACCTTCTTCCTTTGAACTGATACTAAGAACACTAGGTAAGGGGGAGTAAATGACTTGCCCATGGTCACACAGCTAGGAAGTGTCAGAGGTCAATTTTTTTTAAACCCTTACCTTCCATCTTGGAATCAATGCTGTGTATTGGTTCCAAGGCAGAAGAGTGGCTAGGCAATGGGGGTCAAGTGACTTGCCCAGGGTCACACAACTTGGATGTGTCTGAGGCTAGATTTGAACCTAGGATCTCCCATCTCTAGGCCTGACTTTCAATCCACTGAGCTATCTAGTTGCCCCCTAAGGCCAAATTTGAACCTAGGAACTCCAGTCTCCAGGTTTGGCTCTCTATCCAATGGGCCACTCATAATATTTTTTTTTTTGGCCCAAATCCTTCCCTATCCAACTTCCCTAACAGTGTTGAGGGTTCCACAATCCTCCCAGTCATCCAGACTCACAATCCAGATGCTATCCTGCATTCTTCACTCTCTTTCCCATTCCATTTCCAATCTGTCACCAATATCTGTTGATTTTACCTTAGAAAACATCTCTCCTATATGTCCACCTCTCTCCTCTGACACTGCCAACACCCTGGTGCAATTTCTTATCAACCACTTTGACTTTTGAAATGACCTGCTGTTTGGTTTCCCTATCTGGAGTCTCTCCCTAACCCAATCCATCCTTCACTAAGCTAGGTCTGATCATGTTACTTCCTATTCAGTAGACTTTAGTGGCTACCCATTGCCTCCAAGATCAAATAGAAAACCCTTTGACTTTTAGGCCCATCTAGCCTAGTTTAGTCCCACCCTTCTGGTTTACTTGCACATAAATTGCTTTCCCAAACTCTGCAATCCAGTGACACCGGGCTCCTTTCTGATCCTCCAACAAGACGCTTCATCTCCTTGTCCCGACTTCCTCAACTTTTATCACGTTTCAGCTAAAATAGCACCTAGTGTAAGAAGCTTTTCCTAGTCCCCTTTCCTCTGACACCATCTCCTATTTATTGTGCATATGCCTTGGTTATATATAGTTGCTTTATTCTATCTTATTTTTTAAATTGATCTTTTCTCAATTGTATGTTAGCAAACAATTCCAACATTTATTTTTTAGAATTTTGAGATCATCATTTTCCCTCTCCTTCCCTCCCTTCCCCTTTCCTTGAGAAGGCAAACAATTTGATATAGTCATGAAAAGCATTTACATGTTAGCCAGTATATAGTAAAGTTGCCTCCGTATTAGATTCTCAGTGCCTTGAAAGCAGGAAGTGTTTTTGCCTTTCTTTTGTATCCCCAGCATTTAGCACGGTGCCTGGCACATAGCAGGCACCTAATAATGCTTGTGGACTTGACTGGGGGTTCACACAAATACAGAAAGCTTTCCTTGATTTTTTCCCTGAGATTTTGAAAGTACAAGTGGGATTCGATGAATGTCCACCTGCTACTCCTTGCCCTTGATGTACAACCAAGCCCATCTCCTCTTCCTATCATACATTTCTTTGATACTGTCTTCTATTCCTTTTCTTGGAAGCTCTTCATTGGGTGTACATTGTAGTCTGCTCGTGCCTGCCCTCTGTACGATAGCAATTTGGAATTCTTCAGACTATCGTATTTCATCTTTCCCAGTCGTGCAGCAATGTCGGTGTTAAATACATGGGCTTTGTGCTTTCCTGAGGAATACTAACTTTATGTGAATATGTATGTAGTGCTTTCAAATATCATACGAGTGGATCCTTGCAACCACACTGGGAAGTAGGTACTATTATCACCCTTGTCTTATAGATGAGGAGACAGACAGGCAAGCTTACATGACTTGCCCAGTCTGGGGAGCATTGTATTATAGCCCATTCTCCTCTTCCTATAGTCAATTCCAAGCCCAATGAGTTGTCCACAGTGTTATTCTGTCTGTTTCAGAAATGCAATTAGATAGGGACAGCTGGGTGGCTCAGGGGATAGAAAGCCAAGCCTGGAGATGGGAGGTCCCAGGTTCAAATCTAGCCTCAGAACCTTCCTGGCTGTGTGACCCTGGACAGTGGACAAGATAAACCCTTCAGTGATTACAGATCTCTTCTAGGAGTCTTCCAAAACTAGGGAAGGGCAGAGTCAAAGGAGAAAATGTGTCTGATACTTTTATAACCTTTCAGAGTGCATATGAATCCCCGCCATACCTCAGACTTCTAAGGAAAGGGAACCAAGAAAAAGTTCACATGATAGGAGGGAAAGCGTGGCGGCTGGTTGGCTTTAGAATTCCTTCAGTTGGCCCACTGGGGCTCAGTACTGAATGGCCCTTGTTACTTCCTCTCTGCTCCTGGCATTGGAATCTCTATCTCATATTGAGATAGCTTTTCTGTACAATAAAAATCTTGTAGGTTATGCCTAAATCTCTCATAAAATACCTTTGATTGATTCATGGAGGTGTACAAACCCTATTCACACTTGGTGCTGATTGGTTCAATCAGGAAATATTCTTACACAACAAAGAAACCCTACCTACCTGTTCAGTATTGTACATCTCACTCCCCTCTACAAACTTTGTAATGTAGGAACATTGACCTCCTTGTGGTTCCCCCAACAAAGCATTCCATCTTTCAATTCTGTGCATTTCCACTGATTCTTCCTTATTCCTGGAAACTTTTTCCTCTTCATCTCTACTTCATGGCTTCCCTTGCTTCCTTTGAGATTCAGCTAAAGTTCTACCTTCTTAAAGAAGACTTTCCAAGTCTTCCTCAATCTTAGTGCCTTTTCTCCGAGATAGCTTCCAATTTATCCTTTATATTTCTTGTATGTGGAGTTGCTTGAATGTTGTCTCCTTTCATTAGACTGTGAATTTCTTAAGAGTAGGCACTGTTGTTTGGGGTTTTTTTTGGGGGGGGGAAGCCAGAAGGATTTTATTTTATTTTTTGAAAATTTTATTTAATTAGTCAATTTAGAATATTTTTCCTTGGTTACAAGAATCATATTCTTTCCCTCCTCTCCCCCACCCCTCCCGTAGCTGATACACAATTCCACTGGGTTTACATGTATCCTTGATCAAAACCCATTTCCATGTTGTTGATGTTTGCACTAGGATGATCATTTAGAGTCTACATCCTCAACCATATCCCCTCGACCCATGTAACCAAGCAGTTGTTTTTCTTCTGTGTTTCTACTCCCACAGTGTTTCCTCTGGATGTGGATAGTGTTCTTTCTCCTAGATCCCTCCGGGTTGTTCAGGGTCACTGCATTGCCACTAATGGAGAAGTCCATTACATTCAACTGTACCACAGTGTATCAGTCTCTGTATACAATGTTCTCCTGGTTCTGCTCCTCTCACTCTGCATCCATTCCTGGAGGTTGTTCCAGTCCCCATGGAATTCCTCCAGTTCATTATTCCTTTTTTTTTAAAACATTATTTTATTTGGTCATTTCCAAGCATTATTCATTGGAGACAAAGATTGTTTTCTCCCCCCCACCCCCCACCCCCGTAGCCGACGCGTGATTCCACTGGGTATCACATGTGTTCTTGATTCGAACCCATTTCTGTGTTGTTGGTATTTGCATTAGAGTGTTCATTTAGAGTCTCTCCTCAGTCATATCCCCTCCACCCCTGTAGTCAAGCAGTTGCTTTTCCTTGGTGTTTTTACTCCCACAGTTTGTCCTCTGCTTGTGTATAAGATCTCCTAGATCCCTGTAGATTGTTCAGGGACATTGCATTGACCCTAATGGAGAAGTCCATCACCTTCAATTGTACCACAATGTATCAGTCTCTGTGTACAATGTTCTCCTGGCTCTGCTCCTCTCGCTCTGCATCACTTCCTGGAGGTTGTTCCAGTCTCCATGGAATTCCTCTACTTTATCATTCCTTTTTGCACAATAATATTCCATCACCAACATATACCACAATTTGTTCAGCCATTCCTCAATTGATGGGCATCCCCTCGTTTTCCAATTTTTGGCCACCACAAAGAATGCAGCTATGGATATTCTTGTACAAGTCTTTTTCCTTATTATCTCTTTGGGGTATAAACCCAGCAGTGCTATGACTGGATCAAAGGGCAGACAGTCTTTTATCGCCCTTTGGGCATAGTTCCAAATTGCCCTCCAGAATGACTGGATCAGTTCACAACTAATGGATCCATTTGTTGAAACCAATTCTTCAGTGAACTTTTTGTGAATTTTCTGGACCAAAATGAACATCTCAGTTTTGATATTTTAGAATTGTGAGCTATCCCTTTACATATGTGTCGTCTTACCCTTGTACTTTAAGATCATTTCTACTCTTCACTGAATAGACTATATATTTGTGGGGAAATGTACCTTTTTAGGAGAAATGATTGTATTTGCTATTTTTCATAAGCTACTTGAGTAAATGTCATTTCTAAAAAGCTAGTTAAGCCTATGAGTTGATTTTAAAGGGGAAACACTCCTGTCAGAGGAGATTTGTAAATATAGTATGAAGGAGCTAGACCCCCACAGGATTATTCCTAGAACCTAAGATGATTGGGGGGAGTTAGCCCAAAGGAAGTACTACATTTATATAAAATTATGATAATCCTTCTTGATGTCATCTCTAACATTCACTTTACATTTCCCACTCCAGATTTCTTGTTTAAATAGTTTGGGATTGAGTTCTGTTTTGGGTCAAATCATTTGTTGTTATTATTAATTCTTTTTTTAATTAATTCTGATCATGGTCCCAACAAGCAAAACAGGCTCTATTAGCCTATTTGGCTAATTTGTCTTTTCTAGTCCTCTTCTTGACTACTCTAAACTCCCAAGTAGGGATCTTGTCTGTGCCTTTCTTGTGACCTTGGTCAAGTCCGTCAACTCCCATGTCTTGGTTTCCTCACAAACAAAAGAAAAGATTTGGGCTAGATGATGTCTGAGGTCTCTTTCATTTCTAAATATGTAATTCTTTGTTCCTGCGACCTGTTCTTTACTCTGATGTATTCCATCTTCTACCCAGTTTATCTTTCTTCTATTCTACTTTAGCTCATTCCCCATTAAGATTTGTGAGATCTTAATGGTAAAGTGAGATACGTGGTAAAGTCAGGTTGAATTTAGAAGTCAGAAGTTTAGAAGTTAGAAAAGGGGAAAATAGGTACAAAGGGGAGTAGGCAAAGGATACCAGTTGATCCCTTCTACTCATTTTTTTTTAGTAGTAGCAGCAGCTACTACCATTTATATAGCAATTTGAAACCATTCAAAACCATTATTTGATTTGATTTTCAAAACAATCCTATGAGGTGAGTAGTTGAGATATTATCCCCATTTTATATATGAGGAAACTGAGGCTTAGAAAATGTAACTGCATCACTAAGTTCACAGAGTTAATAAATATCAGAGGTGAGATTTGAACCCAGGTTGTTATGTTGTTGTTTTTTATATGAAGTACTCACCACACTTTTTGCTCAGTTACTACAGTCATGTGACCCCATTTGAGATCTTCTTGGCACAGAACCTGGGATGGTTTGCCATTTCCTTCTCGAACTCATTTTATAGATAAGGAACTGAGGCAAAGAGTGTTATGTGACTTGCCCAGAGTCATGCAGCTAGTATCTGAGGTTAAATCTGAACTTCGGAAGATGAGTCTTCATGATCCCAAGCCCAATGTTCCAGCTAGCCACTATGCCACCCGACTGGCCATTCACTACATGACTTACCCTTAAATTTTCAAAGTTAATAGGGGGTGATACTGATACGTGATCATAGATCTTCTCATTTCAAGTCCAGTTCTCTTTTTACCTCTTTCCACAACAGCTCAGAAATATTCACTTGCAAAGTCTACTCATTGAAGTTTCATTTATGTTACTAAGAAATTCTTTTCAAATATAAGTCTTTAAAGGGTAGTGGCTCAGCCCGGTCTGGAGATGTGAGAGGTCCTGAGTTACACTTCCTAACTGTGTGTCCCTGGGCAAGTCACTTAACCCCAATTGCCTAGCCTTTACCACTCTTCTGCCTTAGAATTGATATTTAGTAATGATTTTAAGATAAAAGATAAGGGTTTTAATAAAAAATAAAGTAAATGCAAATATTTTTATTATGAGATGAGCAAAATTTCCATATACTTTAACTCAGAGATCCCACTAATAGGCATATATCTCTAGGAGGTCAAAGACTAAAAAGGAAAGTTACTTATTTAGGACTGTTATTTCTCCAAGTGGCAACCACCTAAGGGCGTTCCAGTCAAACTCATCAACTCCCCTTCTCCCCTTAGCAGCATGTGAAGATACTCTCTGCTTACTTCCAATTATGTCTGACTCACTGATGGGTTGAGTCCTTCTAATTGGTTGCTGATGACTCTTTGTACCACACTAAGAAAAAGATGTGGCTTCTGCTTGGCAGGACTCTGGAATTCGACTTTTGAGAAATCTAGATGTGATTCCAGTCCTGAGAATGAAAGACGGAAAGGTCCTTTTGTAGTTGAGGATAATGGCAAGACTTGGGCCATCTGGGTCTCTGCTTCCTATATGGGAGGTGGGAATAAGAATTATACAGATATTTTCTCAGTTGTTCCTCATAACAATGACATGAGGTAGGTGCTATTTTGATCCCCATTTTACAGTTGTGGAAAGTGAGGCAGACAATGGTTAAGTGACTTGTCCAGTGTCATACAGCTAAGAAGTGTCTGAGGCTGAATTTGACTTTGAGTCTTCCTGTCTCCAGGCTCAATGCTTAACCCAGTGTGCCACCTCAATATGTTCATAAGGGGCATAGATCCACAGGTTGAACCTTTACTAGAGACTCCTGGTTTAATTGACTCATCTTTCATGCTTCCTTCCCTCTAGCATCAATCTTATAAACATCAAAAGATCATGGAAGGTCTTCCCAACAAGGACATCCTCTGTTGGAATGACCATGATTGTAGAAGTCTTGGCAGAAATTGAGTTTACAATATGGTGAGGATCAGCATCAGAGAAGGAGGCCCAAAAAGGGGATACAAGTAGCATTTGATCAGACTATGCAAAATAAAAGTGAAATTCAAATAGTCTAATTATCAGTCTTGAGTCTCACAAAAAAAAAAAAAACAAAAAAACCCAACTGTTTACATCCCAATGAGAACTGAACTTTAGCCTTCTAACTGATGTTATAACCATGATAAGGTAGTGGGTTCTGTACAAGTCATTCTGTGATTCTTTATTGTTGGGCAATATTTTTTGTGTGGTAAAAATACTACCCATTCCATACCTGATTCACGTTTATAAATTGGATACTTGTTTTATTTCTTTGCCCTCCCTCCTCCAGGAAAACACTAGCTTTGGCACCATAGCCATTTCTATAATTAACACTACTATCAGAAAGAAAATAGTATACTCTGTGTTTTGGAAACAAGCCTACCAGAGACAAATTTTATTAACTGAATTATTCTCATTCTAAGCATCTCTGCTTAAAGAGAGAGAAAATCTAAAGGACAGAAATTCATTCTGCATTTGAGAATCTCAGTACAGTTTTTCTTCTTACCAGACAAAGACAGAATTCTAAAATAAGATAAAATATAGTTACAGAATTCAGGTCAAAGTTCAGTTAACATTTTGATTTATCAGGCAGAACAATAGTCACTTAAGTTTTGGTACACCCTGGAGAATCATTTTATTAAAACCATTCAATCCCTCTTGAAGAATTCCCTCTAAGGATTCTCTTTCCATCTGGTCAAAAGTGGACCTGAGATTCTTCAATTACTTTAAATTAATGAAAGACTTCTTCCTTCCCTCAGTCTGATCATTACCCTAATCCAGTCAAGGCATGGGGAAAAGAGGGTATTGCTATCAACTCCACTCCTCCCCCAATCCCTTCTTGTCCTGTCAACATGCTAATTTTATCTTCAGGGAGAATAGAATTCCTCCCGGAACTTTTAATTAGTTTTAGAAATGGGGCAGGCTACAAAGGATTTAAGACCAGAACACAGATTCAGAATAACTTGTTAAAGAAAGACCAATAAGTATTTATTTCTCATTCGGATTAGACCTTGGATTAAAGTACTCTTTTACAATATTATTTTGTAATATGTAGTCTAAAGAGGGAATAAAAAGGAGTCCCAGAATATTCACACTTTGGGAGATCTATTTAGCCTCTTGCGGAAGTCAGGCAACCTCAGGATAAAATGAATCCAGGATAAATTTCAATGGCTGGTGAAGGGTAAGGGTTGGCACAAGTAGCCTGTCCCAGTGACCTCAGTAAGTCCCTGTGCTAGACCAAAATATTCCTAGCCTCACTTTTTGTGGTAACAAAGAATTGGAAGTAAAGCAGATGCCTATCCATTGGGAAATAACTAAACAAATTGTGGTACATGAATGACATAGTACAGTACCATAAGATAGGATGAGGAGGAAGAATGCAGAGAAGCATGGGAAAATCTGAGTGAGCTGAATGTGAGTGAGGTAAGCAGAACTAAGAAATTAGTATACCCAATGACCACACAGATGTAAATGGGAAGAGCAGCAACAAAAAGTAACCCCAAAACAAAACTACCACAGAAACTCCACACAATTATTTGGAATTTTTCAGCTTTGAGGTAATTTATTGGTCCCCTTTATAATCTTATGATATTGAGAGAAAAAGGAAGATCAAAGAAGGGTTAGGACTTTTCTTTGAGATGAATAGGACAATGATAATATCTATAGGGAGAAAAAGAAGCCACTTTATCTTCATTTTTCTTCTGTTTACTAGGAAAAATGATCTTTTCACTGGAAAAAATGGAATAAAAATGGCTAACAGAGAGGGGGTTGATACCTGAATAAACAGATAGTAAAAGACTAACCTCTTGCTCTTGATGAGTTCATATCATCTAATTCAGAGGAATTAAATTGTTGGGTACTGAAATAACTGGAATAGTCAGTCAACAATCAATCAAATAGGAATTTATTCAATGCTTGCTATGTTTCAGATGGGGCAGCTAAGTGACTCAGTAGATAGAGTGCTGGGCCTGGAGTCAGAAAGACCTCTTCCTGAGGTTAAAATCAGATGTCAGACACTTACTATCTGTGTGACCCTGGGCAAGTCACTTAACCCAGTTTACTTCAGTTTATCTCTAGTATCTTTGTAAAGAAAAGTGTCAAACCCAACCGAACAACAACGTATGCTAAGCACTTAGAATTTTTTTTTAAATTATATTTTATTTGATCATTTCCAAGCATTATTCATTAAAGACATAGATCATTTTCTTTTCCTCCCCCCACCCCCCATAGCCGACGCATAAATCCACTGGGCATTACATGTTTTCTTGATTTGAACCCATTGCTATGTTGATAATATTTGCATTAGAGTGTTCATTTAGAGTCTCTCCTCTGTCATGTCCCCTCAACCGCTGTATTCAGGCAGTTGCTTTTCCTCGGTGTTTCCACTCCCATAGTTTATCCTTTGCTTATGAATAGTGTTTTTTTCTCCTAGATCCCTGCAAATTGTTCAGGGACATTACACCGCCACTAATGGAGAAGTCCATTACGTTTGATTATACCACAGTGTATTAGTCTCTGTGTACAATGTTCTCCTGGTTCTGCTCCTCTCGCTCTGCATCACTTCCTGGAGGTTGTTCCAGTCTCCGTGGAATTCCTCCACTTTATTATTCCTTTTAGCACAATAGTATTCCATCACCAACATATACCACAATTTGTTCAGCCATTCCCCAATTGAAGGGCATCCCCTCGTTTTCCAGTTTTTGGCCACCACAAAGAGCGCAGCTATGAATATTTTTGTACAAGTCTTTTTGTCCATTATCTCTTTGGGGTACAGACCCAGCAGAAGCACTTAGAATTTTTAAAGAAGGTGGGGAGGGGGAGACCCCAAGAAACTCACAGTCTAAGAAAGGAAGACAACATCTGCAGGATAAATTTGAGATAATCTCAAAAGAAAGTCACTTAGATTAAGATGGATTTGGAGAGCTTCTTGCAGAAAGTGGGATTTTAGCTGATATTTGAAAGACATCAGGAAAGCCATGGTTGTAGAGATAAGGTGAGAGAGAATTCCAGGCATTGGGATCAGTCATTGAAAGTGCTCAGAGCTGGGAAATTGAGTTTTATAATAACTAGGAGGCCAGTGTCACTGACCCGATCACAGACTATGTGGAAGATAGTAAGATGGGAAAAGCCTGCAATAGTAGGAAGAGCCCAGGTTGTGAAGAGCTTTAAAAGCCAAAAAGAACAGTTCCTATTCAATCTAGAAGATAATGGGTGGCAAAGTGGGGGGTGACATAGTCAGATCTGTAATTTACAAAGACTACTTTGATAGCTTAGTGGAGGATAGATTGGGCTGGATTGGTCATTCCAATAGATAAAATCTGTACCAAGGTTGTGGCAATGCCAGAGGAGAGGAAGGGGCTTTTCTAAGGAAAACCAACAGCTCTTGGTGACAGATTAGTTATGGAGATTGGGGGGAAAGAGACAAAAGTAGAGTCTGTGTGACTGGAGTGATGATTCACCCCTTGACAATGACAGGAAAGTTAGGAAGAGCCAAGGGTTTGAGGAGAAAGACAATTACTTCCTTTTGAGTGTGTTAAGAGTTTTAAGTCATCTACAGGAAGGGATGAGAAGGGAATGAGCATGTATATAGTCTTGACAATGTGTCAGCCCTCTGCCAAGCACTTCATCCTCATAAGAACCCTGTGAGATAGATGTTCCAAGATACTGAGTATACAGGACTGGACTTCAGGAAAAAGATTAGAGCTGGACAAAGAGATCTAAGAGTCATCTGCATAGAGATTATCCAAGGAAATTGGTGAGATCACCAAGTAAAATATTATCAAGGGAAAAAAGAAGAGGGACTAGGAATGAGCCTTGGAAGACATCCCTAGTCATTGAGTGTGACTTGGAGGAAGAGCAAAGAGGATTGAGAGGTAGCATGTAGAACAGGCAGGAAGATAACCAAGAGATGGGATTTCTGAGACACTATCAGTAGTATTTGAAAGATGATAGGAAATGGGGGAGGTATCACACAACCGAAGAAGGGTGGATATGATTTTCATAAAAGAGAAGAGAAGAGCTTACAACCACAGACTGGTTAGCTTGCTTTAATTACTAAGAAAATTTTGAAACACATCATTACGATAGGGAGATGATTAGTGAACAGAATCTAGAATGAACAGTGGTCATTACAAAGAGTTCATCAAGAACACGTTGCTGATTATGGATTAAGCTCTTTTGTGACAAAATTATTCAATCAGTAGAGAAAAATGCTGTATACATAGTTTACTTTGATTTTAGCTTTTTCTAAAATAAAATATCTCATGCTATATTCTTCTAGAGAAGATGGAAACAGGTAGACTAGATTTCAGAGGGCTCTCAAACATTTGATCTTCAGTCAACAAGAGGTCACAAAACTCCCAAGTGCATCCTGAATCAGATTAAAATATAATAGGGAAATGCTCAACTAAATAAAAATACAATAGAACATAGTTAATGTTAATCTATAGATTTCTAAGTCAATATGAAGCCAGCAGGGATCCATTTGATGCCACTGGACTATATAACAATCCAGTTAGATGGATTCAAAATTGGATGACTAGATTTAAAGTATATTCATTAATAGTGCATTGTCAACTACATGGCTTAATAGATGGAATGGAAGGCTTAAAGTCAAGAGGACCTGGATTTGAATGTGATCTCAGACACTTCCTAGCTGTGTGGTCCTGGGGTAGCAACTTAACCCCAATTGCCTCGCCCTAGCCCTTTCTGCTCTTCTGACTTGAAATGCATATTTCTGTTTACTCTAAGACAGAAGATTAATGTTATTATTTTTTAAAGAGCATTCTCAACTTTGGCAAGAAGTCTCTTGTAGAATATCCCTAGGATCTATGATTGGAAAAGAGGGAATAAGCATTTATATAGGACCTCCTAGAAGCCAACCACTGTGCTATATACTTTTTACAAATATCATCTCATTTGATCCTCATAACAACCCTGAAAAGTAGGTGCTATTATTATTCCCATTTTCCAGCTGAGGAAACTGAGGCAAACAGAGATTAAGTGACTTTCTCAGGATCATACAATTTTGTAAGTGCCTGAGGCTAGATTTGAACTCAGTCTTCTTGACTCCAGGTTCAGTGTTCTATTCATTAAGCCATAAGTTCTTGGTCCTGAGCCTCTTGTCTTTTTTTGTAAATGATTTCAATTAAGTCCCAGGTGACCTAACATTCAATGAGAAAGTCAGGACACAAAAATATTTTGACAGGTTAGAGCATTAGGTTTAGTTGATAAGATAAAATTCAGTAAGGATATAAAGTTTAACACTTGAGTCAAAACAATTGCCTTTATGGGTGAGAAGGCATAATTAGACAGTCTTTTTTTTTTCCTGAAAAAAATCTGAGGGTTTTAGTGAAATGCAAGATCAAAATGAGTCAGCATCGTGATGTGGCAACCAAAAAATGTTAATTTAATCTTGAGCTTCATTAAGAGAATAATAACTTCCAGGAATATGTAGATGATGGTTCCACTGCACTCTGCCCTTGTTTCATGTCGTCCTGGACTATCGTGTTTAGTTCTGTATTATTATGTTTAGTTTAAGAGGGAGCTGGAAGAGTTGGAGAGTGTTTAGAGGAGGGAAACCAAGAGGATGAAAGACCTTGAGTTCATGATATATAATGATCTGTGAAAGCGATTGGGTATATTTAGCCTGAAGAAAAAGAGCTCAGAATAGACGTGATTTGCTGTATTTAAGTCTCTGAGGGTCTGTCATATGGAAGAGAAAATGGACTTTTTCTTTTTAGACTTGGAGGAGAAAATTAGGAGCAATAAGTGGAAGTAGCATAGCAGGGTTAAAAGAGTAGGGGCAGCTAAGTAGCACTGTGGATAGAGCATCAGGCTTGGAGTCAGGAGAACCTGGGTTCAAATCTGACCTCTGACACTTCCTAGCTATGTGACCCTGGGGAAACCACTTAATTCTGATAGCCTAACTCTTGCCACTGTCTTAGAATGGAAACTAAGACAGAAAGTAAGGGTTTAAAAAAGAGAAGATGTTGAAGTAATGGGGAAGGTTCAAGCACTCCTATTTACCTATCATCCTACTGCTGACTAGTTGTCCTCATGATTTTTCCTGGGGTAAATTAACTCTTTCTGGGATAGGTAGATGGTGTGTTAGACAGAGTCAGGAAGACTACTCTTCCTCAGATCAGTTATGGCCTCAGACACTTACTAGCTGTGTGACCCTGAGTAAGTCATTTCACCCTATTCGCCTCAGTTTCCTCATCTGCAAAATGAGTTGGAGAAGGAAATGGCAAACCATTCTAGTATATTTGCCAAGAAAATCCTAAACTAGGTTATGAAGAGTCAGACACAACTGAAAAATGAGTGAAGTTATTTCATCTTCTATGTTAACTCTGGTCTCTGCTTGTGGGAGGTTGCTTCAAATCTCAGCACCACCACTGAAACCCTAGCCTCTGTGGTTGAGACTGAGGGCCTTTTAGTGGTTAGTCAGACCACCAATTGATAGACACTCTTCAGTTTCCAATTCTTTGTCACCAAAAGTGGTACAAAGATTTTTTGTACATATTTGTCCTTTTTTTCCCCCTTTCTTTGATCTTTTTGGTCAATAGACTTACTAATGGTGTCACTGAGTCAAAGTATATACACTGTTTAAATGGCTGGATAAGTTCAAAGTTCCACCAGTAGTATCCATCTTCCCATAGTCCCTCTAGCATTTGTCATTTCTGCCAGTCTGATGGATGTCAGGTAGAACCTCAGAGATATTGCCCTTGGTACTTCTCTGATTATTAGTTATTAGTGATATAGAGCATTTTCCCCATGGATTTCTTCTTCTAATTTCCTGTTTCAGATCTTTTGACCATTGATTACCTTTCATTCTTCATCCTATCTAGTTGCTCCATTTTTGACAGAAACAAGGAACCTGAAAAGAGATCAGCGGTATGCCTGCATTTTCTAGCAAATTTCTGGCTCCTTTTCTGTGATTAGGTCAATGAAGGACCAACTCCCTTAGAGGTGTAATGAGGCAAATTGAGACCTGATGTTGGGGAAAATGCCTTAACATGACGATACCCAAATGACTGCCTCTAGAAGTAGAAGGTCTTTGAGTAGAGGCTAGAGTTGGACTTATCAAGAAAAACTTCACAGATAGAGCATTTCTACCCAAGATGGAAAAGTGGGAAGGAAACTTACAGGAGCAGATGGACAAGGGACAGCCAAGATGCTCTTTGAGGGCACCTCCAAATAGATTATATCGCAGTTGCATTGGAGTATCCTTTAGAGGCTAGTAACTGATTGTGGGGATCAGGGAAATAGAAACAAAATCAACTCTGATCGCTTAGTCACCTCTCCTTTTCAGTTTTAAATATGATACAACCATCAAGGATTTCATTCTGTGCTCATAGAAAATCCCAGTAAAGTTGTTGTGATCCAGAACTGAGCCAGAGATCCTTGGCCAGGGTCACAATTATGCTGGTACTGCAGCAAGAAAGAAATCTTTCCTAGATGTGGAGGTGGGCTTGGTAAGTGTCTAGGGGGATGTCTGAAATTCCGTTAACTCCTCACCCACAGGTGCATTGAATCTGCTCTATAAGTCCTAGAGGCCTGAGCCCTGAGATTGGATGGGAAGAAGTCCTTCCCTTTTTGTCAGGTAAGGGATTTGGGCTAAGTGGAGAGCTGGACGGGTATGGAGAGATGGGTAAGGTAACCAGGACTCAAGCACTCCAAATCATCTTTCCATTACAAACCAAGGTTGCTTTTCAATAATATCAAATGTCAAAGGCAAACATAGTTTGGAGGACAGGATAGTTCTTGGGTAGAAAATGATTGGGAGAAGGAAGAGCAGGGATTTGTTGAGAAAAACTTATCTTGTGTTGCCCTCTCCCTTTAATAGCTTTATCCTGATGAAATCAGGTGAAAATGAGTATTATTGTTGGGTTATCGAGAAACAAGAAGAAACTGGAAGGTCTGAGAGGGTTGTGTGAAGGAAGTGATAATGTTGCCTTGCCTTGATTGTGGTAGAAAAAGGTTTTTATTCAGTCTCGGTCAACTCTTCGTGATCCCATTTGATTTTTCTTGGCAAAGATACCAGAGTATTTGGCCATTTCCTTCTCGAGCTCATTTGACAGATGAGGAAACTAAGGCAAACAGGGTTAAATGACTTACCCAGGATCACACAGCTAGTGTCAGAGGCCAAATCTGAATTCAGGAAAATGAATCTCCCTGATTCCAGGTCTGGTACTCTATTACTATGCCACCTAGCTGTTAAAGATTAAATATAAGCATCAGTACTGGAATCCTCTTCAGGACCAGTTGGTGGAGATATACCTTTCTCCCTCCAATCAGCAATACAAGGGGCACCCCAAACTCTCAGGCCAGGCAATTACCCATATAACCTCTCCCCAAAGTGGGGCCTATAGCAAAGCTTTTGCAGTGGGCACTCTTTATTGCCCTCTGGTGGTCTTCTGGTACAAAGCTATAAAAGTTGATGAGCCTGGGGAAGACAGAGAGCTGAGTTCACAGAGAGCCTATAATTTGGGTTTCCCGGCCCTGGCTGTCCCTATCAGCAGCTCAACAGCAGATGAGTCACCTGGAACCCCAGCCAAGGCAAATACAAGCTCCGGGGGAGGGAGGAGAGACCGCCTTGGGGAGCGGCCTGGCCTTGGCCACAGCCTTGGCAGCATGCTCCCCCAACCTCTAGAGCACCCAGCTTCTGTTTCCCTCTGCTCCTCCCTCACAGGAATCTCATTCCTCATTCCCTGTGCTTTCACTCTTTCTTCAGTGCCTCTGCTGGGAAGGGCAGCACCTTGGCTGCCCTGGAAGGGGGAACTTTGGAGGCATCTTTAGCCATCTCTCTTTTATCCCACCCTTTACTGGGCCATAGCCTGAGGTCAGGGTATCCCTGATTCCCTCCCTCCTCTCCCACTTCCCAAGTTTCAGTCAAGTGGGACTGCATGTTTGGGGTATTAGACAATGGGTGTGGGTCGGGAGCCCAGTTCCAACTCCACCCCGAGGGCTCTGGCCAACTGGTCCTGGTGGGGGCACTAGGGGTCACCCTCAGGACACCCAGCCTATACCACTGTCTACTGCTCAGAGCTCAGTCTCCAGCCATTAGCAGCAGAAAAACCTGAGGCTGATGGGGCAAAGAAGACAATGTCTGGCCCCAAGTACATTTTGGGAGTCAAGACTTGGAATCTAGCTCCAACACTTACTCTCCGTGTAACAGTGGCTGTCATTCAACTTGTGAATCCATAAAATGGAGATAGTAATAGCCCTGAAGCCTATTCATGGTGTTATTAAGAGAACCAAATGAGATAATCCGTACTGTTAGAGCAAAATACTATCCACAAATAAAGAGATGTGTAAGTGTATAATATATGCATGTATGCATACTCTCTAAAAAACTTGAAAGGCAATGTGGTATGGGGGAGAGAAAGCTGATTATCATTTAATTAATTAAGTAACTAAGGCTCTCTCACAGTTGCAGAGAAGGTGTTGCTCAGCATTGGTAGAGGGAGTTTCTTATACTAATGAACATATAAAGTCAGTCCTTATTCTGTTTATTTTTAATTTTAAGAGACAGTGCCACTAAACTAGCTCAACAGTGGAACTTAAAGTGATTGGGAGAGAATAAAAAGAAGAAGACACTGCCTTCTCTTGGGTCTTCCCCAAACTGGCTGGCCATATGTGACCATATCACCTTTGCCAAATCCATGTCATGTTTACTCTTCTGAGTTCTCTCTCTTCTGTTGGTGGTTTCTTTCTTTCTCTAAACTATCTTCTTGGTGAACTCATTAGCTTCCATGAGTTCACTTATCACCTCTAAGCAGAGGACGCCCAACCTTAGTCTCTCTCCTGAGTTCCAGATTTACATAACCTACTGTCTATTTTGACATTTCAAAATGGCCGTCCCTTAGCCATCTCAAACTCAATACTTCCAAAACAAAGCTTGTTACTTCTCCCAGACCCCCAACTTTCTGAACTTCCCTATTACTGTCAGGGAAACTGTTACCTGTTTCCAAACCTCCTCATCCCTCTAACTCCCCACTCTCTCATCCAATCATCCAATCAGTTGCCAGATCTTGTCATTGCTATTTCTCCAATATCTCTCCAACACATCCCTTTCTCTTCACTCATCCTTAACACCTCTGCCTGGAATATTGCAATAGCCTCAAGACTCCTGCATTCTAACTGATCATCCACCCAGCCAGTAGTGATTTCGCTTCAAGCATAGCTATAGCTTTCCTCCTTAAAAACTACAGTTGTTCCCTATTACTTCTAGGATCAAATATTCATTCATCTGTTTGGTATTTAAAACTCTTCGCAACATGACCTCATCTTACCTTGCCAGTCTCATTGTTCCCTTCCACAAACTCCACCATCCAGCCATACTAGCTAATTTACTGTTTGTTATACAAAATGGTCCATCTGTCCCCTTTCCTCCTTTTGCATTGCTTTCCCCCATGCCTAGAATTCGATCTCTTCTTACCTTTATCTCTTGTAATCCCCCATTTCCTACAAGACTCAGCTCAAGCATCACCTCTATAAATCCTTTATCCTCCCAGCAGTTAGTGACCTCTCTCCCCAAACGTTTTTCCTTCATTTTGTGTGTGTCCTGCCTCTGCCTTTAGAATATAAACTCCTTGAGGGCAGAGATTGTTTCTCTTTTTGTATCTCCAGAACCAAGCAAAGTGGCTGGCACATACATAGTACATACTTATTAAATATGTGACCCTGAGCAAGTCATTTAACTTCTATTTGCTGAAATTAGCTCAATAGTAAAATGGAGATAATAAAAGCATTTACCTCCCAGGATTATTCTGGAGGAGCAAATGAAATATTTGTAAAGTGCACAGCACAGCACCTGGCACATAGTAGGAATTTGATAAATGTTTGGCTTTCCCCTTCCCTCTATGATTCCGGAGCATCAAAGATGATTGCTTATACATTTCCCCAAGGTTCCAGCTGCCTCTAAAGGCAAAGACTCTGTCTGGGGTGAAGGGAAACCCCAAGGCAGAAGGAGACAGCTGCTGGCCACCTGGGAAGTCTGAAAGCCTCCCCGATGTAGACTCAAAATACTAGTTCCCCAAGGAGCCATATAGGAAGGGTGGTGTCTAGAGGCATCCAGGAAGACCCCTGCCTGGCAGAAAGGATCAGAGATAGAAAGGAGTCTCCTGGGCTTGTATTGTGCATGTTCTAAAGTTCCTATGCCTAACCCAGGGCTCCTCTTCTCTCTGCCCCTCACAGAATACCTTCCTATCCCCTTGTGCCCCCATACACTAGAAGGACAGCTCAGAGAGGGGGGGGGGAACCATAAACAAAACCGCAACTGAATTCAATTGAAAGGGGCGGGTGGGGGGGTGAAGGGAGTGGGCAGGTGGCCAGCGAAGTGATGATGGTGGTGGCGGGCATCAGCCTCAAGATCCAATACCCCTGGCTGCCTGGCAGCTGAGTCAACTAGAGGCTGTAGCTCGGGGCCCGTTGGGTCCCTCGGCTGCGGTCTGGCAGGGGCCGGGGGCGGCTGGGAAGCCGGGGCCCCTCTTCTGAAGCAAAAATAGCCGGCGGTGGTTAAAGCTGGGAGGGTGAGTCAGGCGGGAGCCTAACCCCTTCGCTGCTGCGTTGGCTCTCAGACTAGGCGGCCCCAAGGCAGTCAACTCGGACTCGGATTCCGCCTCTGCCACCCAGGTGACTGCAAATCTAGGATCCGGCCCCTGGGATCCTGAGGCCTCCTGGTAGCCATTTATATCCCATCTGAAACTCAAGGACTCCTCCAGAGTCACCCAGTTCGTAGGTGATGTCTGCACAGAATTTGAGGATGGTGGGGGACGGCTGGAAGTCCAGGGCTAGCGGGCCCCGGAGAGCCAAGAGAACTGAGAGCCACAGGGAGGAGTAGCTGAACTACAGAAAGGAAGTAGGACACAGAGAAAGCTCGGCTCATAGGGCCCCGAGGTTCTGGACAGATCTCTCCTGTTCTGGGGCAACCTCTTCTGGTCTAGGGGAGTCCCCTTTCCATGGGACGTCTGCTCTCCGATGGGCGAGGGTGAAACCCGAAGAGATCAGATTGTACTCAGATGAGGGTGGGTAGATATTGGGACGAATGATCTCCAGACGTCTCCTCCGAGCTCCGCCTCCACCTCTCTGAGGGACTTTGTGTAGGGACATCCCCATTCCACCCTATTCCTGGGGATGGAAAACTGAGGCAAAGTGGCACACCTCTTGGCTACTGGAAGCCTCCCTACTGCCCTTCCAGCAACCCAAGCGTGAGACCAGTGGGTGAGGGGACAACTGGACATAATTCCTTTGAGTCCTTCTGAGTCTGGGCAGAGTCAGTTAGGACTAGGCTTTGAAGGAGTGGCTGTGTGTGTGTGTTCTGGGAACTGAATTGGACCGGGGAGAGGGAGGTAGCTGAGAGCTGCAGCGGCTCACCGGGTCAGGTGGAGTGGGGGGCGGGGGGAGGACGAGGGGTGGAGATGCCGGAGGCTCTGGGAGGAGCCGCAGTTCACTCAGCCCGGGCAAAGCAGCCTCCGACAGCAGCACGAAAGGAGCCAGAGCCCCTAGCTCCCTCCCTCCCTCCCGGCGGCGGCGCTGGAGAAGCGAGGAAGAGGAGTGGCCCGGCCCTGGAAGAATGCGGCCCCGCGGAGGGGGTAGAGCCTGACCCAGTCTCCCCACGGCTTGAGCAACCCGAGTGGAAGGGAGGAGAGCCAGAGGACGGAACCACATCAGTCGAGAACTTAGAACGCAAGCCACTGGAGGTAAAAGGGGACTCTGGAATACTGGAATTAGACACATAGACAGACAGGAGTAGAGAGAAAGAAAAAAAAAAAAACTTGAGTTTTCTGGAGACAGCGAAAGAAACCTACAGGCATTAAATAAGAGAGTAGAGAAATGGGTCGAAGGCTTGGGGTTCCTAGGGACCAGACTGAAGAGTGAAGAGGTTGTGCCTGTAGCCGGTTGGGGCGGAAGCAGAGCAGAGTGGCTAAATTTACTCTCCCTTTAAGGTGGGAGACAGCCCACCCCTTCAATAGCACCTGCACGCTTCCCTCCCACCCCCGTTTCTCCCCGGTGGGTCATGAAGGAGAGTAGACAGGGGCCTGAGGAATCCTTATAGAGTAAAGGGTGTCCTCTGGACTCCTTTCCCTTAAACTCTCTCTGAAGAGAAGCAGAGCTAGGAACCATCCTGTCTTTGGGGTTGCCCTAAGGGCTGCGTCGGAAGATCACAACCCCATCCAGTTGGCTGAGTGGAGCTCCGGAACTCTGTGGTAGAGAGGCCATGGTGCTAGAAAAGGGAGCCACTATCCGAAGTCCCGGGGCGAGGGGGCAGTGTCGGATGGGTGTGAGAGTTACCTAAGCCCAACTTTGTGTTCAAGCGTGAATATGTATGTTTTGGGCCTTTGCGTCCCTGTGTGTCTTTCGCTTGTCCCATCTGCTTCCCTGGGGAAAGCTCCGTACATTGCCTGGGGGTTCCTGCAGTGTTGGAGTAGGGATCAC